>NW_027500002.1:0-63828 GCF_021521415.1 Bidens hawaiensis | reverse complement strand
GAATAACAAAAAAACCAAATGAGCAAGTATAACTTAGATGTCGAGAAACACAAAGGCTAATGACTGGCGTATGATCATACTAGACTGAGATTATGTTGGACATCTCCGAATGCCGAAGCATACAAAGCAAAGAAGCACATAAACAAATAAGGTATAAGTTGTTAACACATAAGACAAAGTTGCAGTTTTGTGTATAAGTAAATATGAGAAATATATTTACGCATATGTCTCCAAAACAGTTAAAATAAAGTAAAAATAGGAAAATGTGGTACTCACCTCGATAGACGAACAAGAGTGAAATGAGAAATACTAGGAATGATGATTCGCGAAAATCACGCGTTTCGGGAAAATACCGATGAGAATCCTAAGTAACAATAAATGAGAAAAATAAATATGGATTGATAACGAAACTAAAACTAGATAGAGGTTCGGGACTTGATGATCGAGTGAGTTTTGGCGAAAGGTATACATTACTTTAATTTATTATCGGTTTTATTATTATTTTTATTTAACAAAGGTTTATCATAAATAATATGATTTTAATTATTTTAAAAGTATCATTAGAATATTTGAATAAATAATATTTATATTTTTTGATAAATTATATAAAGGGGTTTGTATTAAATAATTACTTTAAATTAAAATATACCTTTAATGTATATTTTCATTATTAATAAAGATTTATGTTAAATGAATATTGTAATTAATAAAGGATAAGTAATATTTATATAAAAGAAGATCTTTTATAAAATGCTTGAATCTATATATTTAAAAAGACAAAATTAAATATATTTTAGATTAAACCTCTTTTAAATATAAAAACCTTTATTAATTTTAATAATCTAACGTGTGTGTGTGTATATATATATGATTTTTAACCAAGGTTTGAAATAATTAATCGGCTAAATTCCGGTTTTAAGAAAACACTGATCAATTATTATACTTATAGTATTAATAATATAATTTAGATTATTAGATATATTAATATACAAGCTAAAATGTTTTATATAAAAAAAACAAAAACGGGTCTGGAGGGGGCTCGAACACGCGCCCTCCAGCCCAACAGTCCATAGCACACCCACCAGCCAACTTCTCTAAGTATTCAATTGATTAAAACTCATAAACGAAAATATATATGTATACAGACGAAAGAATGAGTCAACCCATGAACCCTAACTATATCATTCCGTTAATTAGATCGTTAATTAACTAAATAGACAGAGGGCTATTGATGTGTGAAACCCAACGAATCTAACCATATAATTAGTTACCTGCCTTGATGTTGGTTTGAGGGTTAAATTGGTTGTTAAAGCTGACGGCAATGAATACGTCTAGAACTCGCATCATGCAGCAAAATTAATATGATTCGTTATAGGGGTTTGACAGGAGAAACAACGAAGGTGGTGCAACTGCGTTGGATTGGATTATAATGATCGTTATATAGAGAAACCCTAAACGAGTTAAGACCGGTTCATATTATAAGAAATTCGCATAAACAATTATTGATTTTACATAATTAAGAATGTCGATTGGCCGCAAATAGTAAGATTAACAAAACCTTTGATTTGATTTCCAAGTTAATGGCGAGAATTACGGCTTAAGACTCTATACGGGTTTACGGGTTTCGAATACGGGTCGGGTCTTTGGTTTGGGTTAGGAGGTAATGGATTATAATATGTTAATACATAGTATTTGCATTTTAGTCCCCTGAGATCTAGTATGGATACATAATGAGATAAACCCTAGTTTAGGGTTAAATATGTATTTAGTGGAAAGTTATTTTATATAAACAATAACATTAAAATAATAATAATATCTCGATAAGCGCGACATTTTCTAGGTAAAAATTTTCCGACATAGAAGCTGGTCGGGTTATGATTAAAGAATATAAATTTTAGGAAATCCGAGTTGTTACAGTCTCCCATATTTTAAGGAATTTCGTCTC
The DNA here is from genome assembly GCF_021521415.1 of Bidens hawaiensis. NCBI lineage: Eukaryota > Viridiplantae > Streptophyta > Magnoliopsida > Asterales > Asteraceae > Bidens > Bidens hawaiensis. The sequence goes on along the minus strand of NW_027500002.1, from coordinate 61,883 downwards.
GAAATTAAAGGATACTATAACAAACTATTAAATTTTGAGGAAGGAAAATTTTAACATTTAATTTTTTTTATTTTTTGTTCATGATACATAACTTTAAATAGTTAAAACAACACTCCAAATGCAAATTCGATAAGGGCAGTTATATATAGGATGTACCAGCAGCGTATCCACCATGTCCTTATCATTTTTACATATGTACCGTTATCCCAACTATTTTCAATTCTGTATTATGACACACAATCTTACGCATCATGATTTTCATGCGAGGGCTTCGATAATTATGTTTCGGACCATAATTATTTTCATCGTCGGAAGGTCCACATGATTCGTCCCATCGTGTGGATTTACAAAACGATTGAAAACATGACTTTGAGGAAGCAAAAATTTTAAGGAGTTTTAATTTAGAACACTAGGAAGTCACCAATGTATAAAATAATTTCAAAAGTAGCAGTGAATTTAAGTAAAACAAAGAAATTTTAAGACGACTTTTAAATGTAAAGAATAAGTATTTAAAGTTAAGGAGGGGTAGCTTATAAATAGTTAAGGTTAATGAAGGTAAAGAAATAAGATAGAAGTAGGCTTCAATAAACAATCTATTTAATCAAGAGAAACTTTATTAGATAGAATAGTTCAAATACGGATATAATTCAAGGCCATAAAGAGGCGTTACAATACGTAATTAAGAAAAGACAAAATAAGGTAAGATAGATAAAGGGAATGGCAAAGGTATTCATGATCATTGAGTAGCTTAATTGGCGTGACTTGAGGCACCATGAGAAGTTGCAGGAGTAGGAACCGTTGAGGTAGATTGATTCGACATTGTTTGAAAATTGTAGCTTGAACGGTATGCAAGAGAGTTGACTGGTAGAAATATGTCCGGTAAACTTGAGCTTGTGGTTGCGAGGTGTGGTAGTGTTGGGTTAGGTAAGGTTGACCTTGATTGATGGGAGGAGCTTGAGGGACATGAGGTTGATGGTTTGAGCCTTGTAAGCGGAGGTCAGGTAGTATGGTGTAGTCGTAGATTGGGCTTGATGAGCTTGAGTAAGTTGAGGGCACGCGTTACGGAGATGACTTGGGTCCTTACAATGGTAGCAAGCATAGGTATTAGGAACATCAGGTTGAGCATGAGGGGTAGGTTGTTGTGGGACGGCTTGTGCATTAGGCGGGACACAACAGGTGTTAGCAAGATGGTCATAACGGTTACATTGGGTGCAATGACGGCATAGGGATTTAACCGAGTGAATGCGGTTACAAATGGAGCATAACGAAAAAGGACCGAGGTAAGGTTTCTTGTTTGAGGAGACTTGCGGGTGGTTAGGATTTGTTGCAGCAAGGTTCTTACGTTTCTTGTTGTGAGGTTGAGTGGAGGTAGATGGTTTGTAGTCACCAGCAGAAGAATTAGTGGGAAAAGTTGAATCAGATGCATTGATGTCCTGAATTCGGGTCACTATCCGAGAGATCGTAGCAGCTATTTCTTTGGCGATACAGGCGGCCATACGGTGGTTGTGAGAATCAAACGATTGATGTCGAGGATAACGTTGGTTTCTTGAATGAGACATTCTATAGGGACCAAAAAAATAAATAAATGAGGATTTATAAGATGAAGGATAAATTGAGGAAATCATAAGAATAGTAAAATGTTTAATTATGTGAAAATAATAAACATTTTACTATGTTGTCGGTGGGATTTTACTGGGCATGATTGATTGATTGATTGATGTGAAAATAATAATGTTGTCTGAAGAAGTGAGGAATTGCGTCATTAGGATTAAAAGTAAAAGTTTATAAGATGAGGGGGTACATTGTGTAAATAGTTGTTAAGTGATGTAGTCAATAAGATTAATGTGCGATGACTACATGAGGAGTTAAGTCAGTTTAAAATTTTAGATTATTAAGTTAACAATAAACTAACGAAATATAAATTGTAGGTGTTGGCCTCCCATGAGCTTTCCATGGTAATTTGAATGGCCCAACGCAACTAACAAATAAAACATTGAGTTGGACAGCCCATGAGCGTTACATGACAATTTGATTTTCCCAACTAAATAACGAATTAACAATGCAATGATGTTGGTCGGCCCAATGAGCGTTACACGGTGTTTATATCGACCAAACTAAATAAGAACTATCGAAATAAATATGGGTAGTCGGAGAATCTTGTGAATCACCACGTTGATTACTCCAACAAAAATACGAAATCAAGTTAAGAAATGGATAGTAGGAGTGCCCATGGGTTCCATGGATTTTTCACCCAACTAACCATTAAAATAACGGAACACAATAATCGGGAAAACCGAGTTTAGCCACGAATCACCTTGAATTCGGTTAAAATCAACTTAAGGTGTCGGTCATATGGCATTTATGGGTCTCGCTCGGGTCTATAGAGTTGAGTACTGTGGTTAGGTTATCACCCAGGTAAGGAATATTATCTTACCTTTGGTTCTTGGAACCGTTTTGCCAGTGCCCAAATCACAGTTTCTCTTCCCCTTTCATTTATCATAGGGACATGCCACATAACCTAGCCTTAAGGTGTACGAGTGAAAACAACATGTGGAATTCTTAAGGAATTTCCCAAAAATAAAAGCAATCTACTTTTCAAAAATTTTCTTTGAATGTTGAAGCATAGTCTCGGAGTTTATGTGTGTGTGCATAACAATACAATAATTAATAAATAATTATCTAAGAAAGTTGTAAACAATTTATTATTGAACACATAAAGGTAAACAGATAGGCACGTATAGGGGCTCCTAAACATGTGTCTAAGGCAATTTCTAACGACTTATCTTAAACCTTCGGCTCTGATATCAATCTGTCACACCCCAACCTGTGGCGGAAATTTTGAGGCGAATTGATTGCTCACAGCTATTCAAAGGTTACTATCATGCAATATTATTTAAATGACAATATCTATTTAATTCGATTTTATAATTCAAGTACAAAATACAAGTTATTAAACAAACAACAATTACAAATTAAATTCTTGATTGAATCATTCCTAACTTAAATTCTTCATTAAGTGTTCACCAATCTGCATTAAATTTCTACGATAACCTGCATATGCGTATAAAATAGAATTTTGTCAACAACACATGTTGAGAGAGCAACACACCAGTTTAGTTGTACATATAGTTATATAACAAAATACGTAGCTGCAACAAGTCATATGAGAATAACAAAATAACCAAATGAGCAAGTATAACTGAGATATCGAGAAGCACAAAGGTTAGCGACTGGCATATGATCATACGAGACTGAGATTATGTTGGACCTCTCCGAATGCGGAAGCATACAAAGCAAATAAGCACATAAACAAGTAAGGTATAAGTTGTTAACACATAAGACAAAGTTGCAGTTTTGTGTATAAGTATATATGAGAAATATATTTACGCATATGTCCCCAAAACAGTTAAAAATAAGTAAAAATAGGGGAATATGGTACTCACGTCGATAGACGAACAAGAGTGAAATGAAAAATATTCGGAATGATGATTCGCGAAAATCACGCGCTTCGGGAAAATACCGACGAGAATCCTAAGTAACAATAAATGAGGAAAATAAATATGGATTGATCACGAAGCTAAAACTAGATAGAGGTTCGGGATTTGATGATCGAGTGTGTTTTTGCGAAAATTATCATTACTTTAATTTATTATCGGTTTTATTATCATTTTTATTCAACAAAGGTTTGTCATAAATAATATGATTTTAATTATTTTAAAATTATCATTAGAATACTTGGATAAATAATATTTATATTTTTTGATAAATTATATAAAGGGGTTTGTATTAAATAATTACTTTAAACTAAAAAAATACCTTTAATGTATATTTTCATTATTAATAAAGATTTGTGTTAAATAAATATTGTAATTAATAAAGGATAAATAATATTTATATAAAAGAAAATCTTTTATAAAATGCTTGAATTTATATATTTAACAAGATTAAATTAAATATAGTTTAGATTAAAACTCTTTTAAATATAAAAACCTTTATTAATTTTAATAATCTAACGTGTGTGTTTATATATATATATATATATATATATATATATATGATTCTTAACCAAGGTTTGAAATAATTAATCAGCTAAATGTCGTTTTTAAGAAAACATTGATCAATTGTTATACTAATAGAATTAATAATATAATTTAGATTATTAGATATATTAATATACTAGCTAAAATGTTTTATATAAAAAAAATATAATTTAGATTATTAGATATATTAATATACAAGCTAAAATGTTTTATATAAAAAAACCAAAAACGAGTCTGGAGGAGGCTCGAACCCGCGGCCTCCAGCCCAACAATCCATAACACACCCACCAGTCAACTGCTCTAAGTATTCAATTGATTAAAACTCAGAAACGAGAATATTTACGTATACAGACGAAAGAACTAGTCAACCCATGAACCCTAACAATATCAATCCGTTAATTAGATCGGTAATTAACTAAATAGACAGAGGGCTATTGATGTGTGAAACCCGACGAATCTAACCATATAATTAGTTACCTGGCTTGATGTTGGTTTGAGTGTGAAATCGGTTGTTAAAGCCGACGACAATGAATACGTCTAGAACTCGCATCAAGCAGCAAAATTAATATGATTCGTTATAGGGGTTTGACAGGCGATACAACGAAGGTGGTGCAGTTGCGTTGGATTAGATTATAATGATCGTTATATAGTGAAACCCTAAACGAGTTAAGACCGGTTCATATTATAAGAAATTTGCATAAACTATTATTGATTTTACATAATTAAGAATGTCGGTTGGCCGCAAATGGTAAGATTAACAAAACCTATGATTTGATTTCCAAGTTAATGGCGAGAATTACGGCTCAAGACTCTAAACGGGTTTACGGGTTCGGATACGGGTCGGGTCTTTGGTTTGGGTTAGGAGGTAATGGATTATAATATATTAATACACAGTATTTGCATTTTAGTCCCCCGAGATCTAGTATGGATACATAATGAGATAAAACCTAGTTTAGGGTTAAATATGTATTTGGTGGAAAGTTATTTTATATAAACAATAACATTAAAATAATAATAATATCTCGATAAGCGCGACATTTTCTAGGTAAAATTTTTCAGACATAGAAGCGGGTCGGGTTATGATTAAGAATATAAATTTTTGGAAATCCGAGTTGTTACACTTCACGACCCCTTTTTATTTCTTTGTGTTACTCCTTTGTCTAGAATCTAGAACATGAACATTTTGTTCCCGGAACTTGATCCTTGCTGCTACTACCACAACAAGTAAATGGTTTTGGTGTTGTCGGACATAAATTCCTGATAAAATCTTGTGTCGGCATTAATTAGTTGGGATTCGATCATCGGAAAAATACGGAAAAATAACAAGAGGTGGAGACAGAGATTGTGGGACTCATTATCTCTGGAACTCATTTTTAGAGAGAGATATTGTGACTTTTTAGAGAGATAATTGTTGGTGAGTTTGAAGTGTGTATTTATATGTTTTTTTTTTATATCTTTAAAAAAGTTATGTTATTTTTTGTACTCTGTTAATTTTTTTATTTTTAAAATGTTTAAAAAATGGTATTGTTTGATGGTGGGGTTAAAAAGAGAAATGTTCAAATATGAAGTTTGATTTTTTAAGACTAGGAAGAAGGATATTTTAGTCTACTACCTTAATATTAAAACCCATTTAATTTAATTTCAAAAACCCACTTAATTAATCTATAAAACCCACTTAAATTTTCACTCAGCTCCTACAACCACCACCGCCCACCTTCACCCACCGCCACTACTTTGCCAGAAAAGTCTTCGAAAATTTCGCCGAAAAGTCACCAATAAAACACTATGAAAAAAAAAACACAATAAAAAGAACACAATGGAAAAAACACTAAGAAAATAAACACAATGACAAAAACACAAGTTAAATAACACAATGTAAAAAAAACAATGCAAAAAACACTATGAAAAAATAAAACACAATTGTATAACACAATTTTATAAAACACAATTTTGGTAAAACACAATTTGTAAAAAACCCACGAAATTTGTTTTTATTTTTATATAGAAATATGGTACTCATATAAAAGATAGAAAAACACACGTTATTAAGGTGAAATTGTTTTTTTTTTAATTTCGTATAAAAAAGTTATAGACGTTTTAAAATAATGAGGGAATTTGACATGTGTCTTGCATGTGAAAAGAGAAAGTCAACAAATGTGTTATCCCATTATGCCCTTACCCTTGTTTTAAACTTGATTTTCTCTCTAGTCTAAACTTAATCATTCAAGACTAAAATGAATAAACAAGATTATTTTTTATCCTTCCTACAAAAACTAATCTTAAATCAACCCCGGTTAAAATATTAATTAACTTTTTTAATTCAGTGCCACGTGGAGTCTATGGCCTAGTCCTTCCCCCACAAACCTGACATGTCGAACATCTATCCACAACGCCACCTTCTTCTTCCCCTTGTCCGTTCAGCCACGTAACACAAACCACGCCCACAATGCGAGCGCTATGGGTGCTCTTACACATGAAAGCTTTTTGGTAAGTTATAACAGGCAAACATTACAAAGCATCAACTACAAGATAAAAACTAAACTACATAACCGCATTAAATTGACTCGATAATCTATTATATATATATATATATATATAATATAATATATAACTCTTAGGCAAATTAAGACACTTAGATTTTAAGTAATTTACAACTTAATTAAAAGATGGTACAACTTACATAACATATTGAAGAAGGACAAAATACTAAACTTCAATTCTTTAAACATAGTTACAATATTATCCATTTAACTTTAATTAACTTTTTTAAAATTAAATAATAGTTATAACCTTAGCCATTTAAATTTTAACTATATATTTCTTTTAATTTCACATTTAACCAACTTTCATCCATGACTTTTAAATGGTCTAATATTTTCATACGCTAATATATATTTTTTTTAAAACGGCACCATAAGAACGAGTGTTTTATTTTCTTTATTTTGAGTATGATATCGCCTTAGTTTTTTCTAGTTAAAAAAAACATTTACGTAGCGTGGTAGCGGTGTTTGCGATCCAGTTTTGATGGTTTTTAAATTAACAATTAGTAGCGGGTTTTGGTCACATAAACCGAAACAGAACCGTTAAAAACTGAAACCAAACCATTATCAACGATCTGGGTTCCCACTGCATCACGCGGGCACCCGTCTAGTAATAAATAATATGAGTTGTGATTAAACTTATCTCGTGTGCTTACTGCTTAGATGTCTCCGAAGTCATGTTCTTAGATTCCTCCGTATTCAATGTGCTTAGATTTCTCCATCACACCTCTTTATCTTTACAAGTATTGTGATATAGTATAAACTTGTCTTTCCAATCATTTTCTTTATCAAGAGAAAAATAGAAGATTAGCCGGAGAAACCAGGTAGTCTACAAATTTACAAGTACTCTGATAACATATTATTTTTATTTGTATAAATAATGCAAAAGAGTATGTTTGCATAATTGATTTTTTCAAGTAGAAACCATCCACACGTTGAAATGAATCGGCCTTCCTTTTCATCTTTTTCAGATGTTTGAATTTCAAAATAGTTCATGCTTCTTGGTTTGAACTAGGGATAAGCAGTTGGGTACCGAACCTGTTCGATATCGAATTTTGCATGAAATACCAGTACTGTACAGATATCGTACCGGTAGCTGGTACCAAATTTTCAATTTTAATGATCGGTATCGGTTGGAACTGGTACCATCCCAAGAACAAGCACGAAAAAACTCTTAGTAGTCAATATAATATAAACTAGATTAGTGTCCAGTGTGTTACACATAACATAAAAAGTATAGAAATTATCAAATATACATATATGAATTATATAATGAACATTATACTTTTTTTAATTTATAAGGTTATAATGAATATTAATAAATGGGTAATTGCATATTTTCTAAAGTACATAGCTTAGTAAAAATAATTTGTATTTTGTATTTTAAAAGAAATTAAAAAGAAAGGTTTTTAATCTATACATATTAAAGAAAATGGAAGTTAACATCAAATCTTCTTAGTTAAGTTGGTAATCATAAATATTTTAAAAACATGATAGTGAGTTCAATTCTCATCAACAATATATTTTTCATTTTAACAATTTTAATTAAATCAAAATAGATAATGAATTGGAATTTATTAAATTGAAAAATTGTAGGCAATGCTATGTAAACTAGTGGTGCACAAACCGGTTTAAAACTGAAAAACATATTTGGGTTAGAACCGGTACGATTTGGTCAATAAAAGTCAAAACCGGTTTATGATCGGTTCCAGTTCGGGTTGAAACCGGTTTCTTAACATGTTACGATCGGTTTTGGTTCGGGTTTTGACCGGTTTTTGCCTGGTTTTGGTTCGGTTAACCGGTTTGTAACAGGTTTTGTTGGAGAAAATTACAAACCAGTTCTAAACCGACGACTTTAATCGGTTCCAATCTAGTTTCTACATTATTAGTTTCAAACCGGTTCACTTTTCGGATCAGTTTAGTTAACCAGTTTATTTGCCCACTCTAATGTAAACAATTAGTCTTCCTTTAATACTATATTTAGATTAAATATATTATGTATCTTATATTATAGGAAAGTCAATATTTTGCTATATAAAATTTTAGGATTGTTGTTATGTTATATAAAGAATGTATGTAATCGTTTATATTACTATTTAGAGCATGTTTGGGATTTAGTTTCAAAACAGCTTATTAACTTAAAGTGTTTTTCAAAAAGTCATCTTGAAAAACAAGGATTTGTGGCCTTTAGAAAATAGTTTTTCAATCCTTTCGAAAAACTAAAATAAGAAAGTTTTTTGTGATTGTTAACCACTTTTCTAACTTATTGATTTTTGAAAAAAAAACAATAAGCCAATAAGTTATTTTTAAACTCAATTCTAAACATGCTTTGAATATACGATTACCTTTATGGTATTAGAGTCGTGCCTCTGAAAACCCTAGCTATTGTTTGTTTTGTTTCCCACCGCCCATCTCATATTTACGTTCATTCTCTCCACAACCAAGAGTGGTTCTTTTCATAGGCCAGTCCACCCCCCCCCCCCCCCTCTTTTGGCCCAGTAGTGTTTTTCGTAAAAAACAAAAGAAAAATATATATGTTGTGTTCGGCTCAATTCAGATTATTTGTTCAACAATTAGAGATCAACCTAATTCCTCATTTATGGCTGTTGAGAACAAATCTCTACAACCCATTTGAATAAACATGAAATCCCACCCTTTCTAGGTCGGATGGATGTTCTCCGGTTTGCATAAACGAACCTGCACCTCGATCTTCTTCACTCATTGCTCGAGACATGCCATGGAAAACGTGAGAGTGGAGGTGACTGCTAAGAGTTTCCTCTTTTTTACAATCACAGAAATATTGGTGGAGTCCAAGAGAGTCCAAGAGAGGATCCCTTCAAATGAAATATGAATGTTCTTCATGTAAGGGACTCCATGACAACCATCACGAACCCTAACCTTAATGGGCCAAGCCCGGTTAGGGGTTACCTCCACAACCCCCTCGGCCCATTGGGCCTTAGTAAACAATACTAATATAACAAATACGAAACGCAATGTAATAAGTAAAGGGTCGTACCTGGGGTTTGGGACCCTACCCCTACAAGTCCCCCATTGCAGTGTTTCTCCTGGGCGTGCAAGCGGTTAAGAGGAGGTCTGGACTTATCAGGAGTGCTTGAGGGTGAGTATTAACAATTTTTTGACCCAGTGCTTCTCGCATGTATCCTTTTGCATGTATGTCTACTTTGCTTCGGGTTTATACGAGAGGAACAAAATATATTTTTCTTTGGGTTTTAAGACGTTTTAGATCATGATGGTAAGGTTGGATTATGCGCGTGTAGCGGAGTATTGTTTATATTAGCGCCAATGTAGATTGCCAACGGCGGAGTATCATTTTCATTAATATCGGGGCTTTCGGTCTGCTTTTGTATAAAATGAAATCGATTTACTAATAACACTTATGTAGCTGCGCCGCATTCCAAGTTCTTGGAACCGACGTGCCATCGAGTTGAATCAGCGCATAACCCCCCCCCCCCCCCCCCCCCCCCGTCTAGGACTTTGTCAATTTGATAAGGTCCTTCCAAATTTGGCGATAACTTGTCGGGTGTTTGCGCGTTTGATGTCTCGTTATTGTGGAGGATGTAATTTCCTTCGTTGAGCTCAAAAATCTTAACTTTGGCGTTATGAGCGGAGTGTATCCGCTTTAAGAGGATCGCATCCTACACGATGGGACCTGAGCGTTTTTGGCCCGAGCGGATCGCATATTTATATTTGGCGTATAACCGTATGGGTGGATTAAGGCTCCCAACCTTTTTTAGCGCATAACCGTATGGGTGGATTATGGTTCCCAACCTTTTTTCGGCGCGTAGCCGTATGGATTTCTTATTAGGTTCCCAACCTTTAAGTTTGGCGTGTGGCCATATGGGTTTATTATTAGGTTCTCAACCTTTATGTTTGGCGCGTAGCCTTATGGGTTATTTATAAGGATTCCCAACCTTTATTTTCGATGCGTGGTCGTATGGGTTTATTATTAGGTTCCCCAACGTTTATGTTTGGCTTATGACTGTATGAGTTTATTATTAGGTTCCCCAACCTTTATGTTTGGTGCTTGGCCATGTGTTTTTGCATTAATATATATATATATTTAACTATTTAATGCAAATTTTGAATACTCCAACTTTTTACTTTATTTTTATTTTGTTGTTTATTTATATAAATCAAAATCAACATAAGCCAAAAGTTGGAGGTTGTTTTGAAAAATAATTCTTTTACTTGAAAGATATGAGCCCTCCGTGCTTTGTTTCTAACGCACGTTCCGTGTCCGTCATTCGCAAGTCTGACATGCGGTATGCGGCTCTTTCTTGTAACATGCAAAACCCATGTTTTGAATTATTTGTAGGCATAATATATACTATGCCATATTTAAGGGCAGTTTTGAATGTTTGAAAATTAATTCCCTTTTCTTCCAAAAAGGCAACACCCACCTAGCTAACTCCCGGAGCCTCGACGGCGCACATGGTGTTGATCCACGGAGGCGCGCTTGCATGGTGGTAAAGTGTTCTTCCGCGGAGGCGGAGTTTAGATAGCCGGGGCTTTTCTCTCATCCAACGGAAGCCGGAAATGACTCGTCGGGTGTCGGTGATTATGATGGCACAATAGTGGTCCGCTATAATAGAAGTTAGATTCCTTTTTTCATCCGCCACCACTGTAGGTGTCAACACGAGGGCTGTTCGGCGGTGTGTCGGGTGTCGGTTCGTTTGTTACGCTAGCGCGGAGGCCAGACGGTGTGAACGCCGATTTTTAATCAATAAGAGGCGGAGTTTTTCCGACCCTCGTTTTTTCACCGTGCAAGGATGGTATCACCTGAAGGTGTTCCGGTCAAGGTGACGCACGCACGGGTGCTTACATGTTTTTTTGACCTCCTGTCATGATTTGAGGACAAGGTCATGTCATGTTGTACTATTGTACAGGAAGTATGAACCTTTTTCATTTCATATATATATACACACGTATATTGATAATAGATATGGAAAAAAACTAATGTTTGGATCTCGAAAACCCAGATCTGGATTCTTTGTAAGCAACCAGCAGTATAGATCTAGTCATCTAGAGAATATGTAAAGAAAGTATTTTCTTTTGTCACGGCCATGTTAGATCGAACTTAAATCTCAAAACACTTTTAGATCTCTTGCTCTTTTTGAGGTCTCCAAAATAAAGTAGATCTGGACATCATAGTCAGATCTAGTTAGAACCATCACAGATCCAGAGGCTTTGACCGTTCGAATCAGGTAGGATTTTTTTGAAAGATCAGGAGATCTGAAAGGGTTTTCAGACTTATTTCACCCTCTTGTTCTTCCAAGAAACAGAGCTAGAAGTCAAAAAAGAGAGTCGAAGATGAGGTTCATTTTCGTGTCCCACAGATGGCGCCAATGAAGAAACATGAAATCTCACCCCTCCTGGGTCGGATAGATGTTCTCCGGTTTTGAACACGAACGAACCTGCACCTCGATCTTCTTCTCCTATTGCTCGAGACATGCCATGGAAAACGTGAGAGTGGAGGTGACTGCTAAGAGTTTCCGTTTTTTTACGATCACAAAAATATTGGTGGAGGCCAAAAGAGTTTAAGAGAGGATCCCTTCAAATGAGATATGAAGGTCCTTTATATAAGGGGCTCCATGGCAACCATCATGAACCCTAACTTTAGTGGGCTAAGCCCGGTTAGGGGTTACCTCCACAACCCCCCTTGGCCCATTGGGTCTTAGTAAACAATACTAATATAACAAATACGAACGTAATATAATAAGTAAAGGGTTGTACATAGGGTTATGTATGGCGCGGTTGCTGGTAATGAACAGGTGCAACAGCTTGTAGACGCTGGAATCATCCGCGCAATCCAATACAAAACATGGGTAGCCAATCCAGTTATGGTACCGAAAGCGAATGGCCTATGGAGGATGTGCATTGATTTCAAAGATCTTAACAAAGCATGCCCTAAATATTGTTATCCCTTACCAGGAATCGATCTAAATTTGGACGCACTAGTACCTTTCCGGTACAAATGCTTCCTAGACGCTTATAAGGGATACCATCAGATCCACATGGCGGCAGGGGACCAGGATAATACAGCGTTTCGAACAGACAACGGCACATACTGTTACAAAATGATGCCGTTCGGATTAAAGAACGTAGGATCCACATATCAGCGCCTGATGGATCGAGAGTTCAAAAACCAAATTGGGAGAAACTTGGAGGTTTACATGGATGACTTGGTTATCAAGAGTGACCCCGAGCCAACAATGTTAAAAGATATGGAAGAAACCTTCAACACCCTCCGCAAGATAAGCATGAAACTAAACCTAGGAAAGAGCTCATTTAGGATGGAGGAAGGAAAGTTCTTAGGGGTCATCGTCACCACTGGAGGATTCAAAGTGAATCTGGAAAAGATTGGAGCGGTCGTCAAAATGCCCTCTCTGACAACTATTAAGCAAGTGCAAACATTGAATGGACGGCAGGTCGCATTGAATAGATTTTTGTCGAACCATGCCGACAAATCTTTCCTGTTTGTTTCGACCCTAAGGAATTGCCTCAAGAAGACGCAGTTTCGGTGGACGATGAAAGTAGAAAGTGCATTTCAGGAAATCAAAGACAGGTTAGGTTGGCAGAGCTCCCAATGTTAAAGGCGCGAAAGCCCAAGGAACCGTTGATAATGTACTTGGCCACCTTCGACAGAGCAATTAGCGCGGTGCTACTAGTAGATAGGGACAACGTTTAACCACCTATCTACTGCATCAGCCGCACATTGACAGACATTGAAACTAGGTACTCCACCTTGGAAAAACTAGCATTGTCATTAGTTCAATCGGCACGTCGATTGCGGAGGTACTTTCAAGGACACCCAATCAACGTCCTCACCAATTATCGGTTGGAAAATGTGCTAAGCAAGCTAGAGCCTTCAGGCAGACTTGCCAAGTGGGCTATAGAATTGGGGGAATACGTAATTGAATACAAACCAAGGCATGCGATCAAAGGCCAAGTTTTGGCGGATTTCATAGCAGAAGTACCAACGACGCGGGAAGCCGAATGCCAAAGAGACTTGAAACTTCTTAACTAGGCTGGTAACTGTACACAAATGGGGCATCATGATGAAGGTTCTGGCGCAGGATTAAAACTCCTAGATCCAGAAGGCCATGAGTACACATATGCCATTTTCCTAGACTTTAAGAGCACGAACAATGAGGCAAAGTTTGAGGCATTCTTGGCGGGTCTAAGAATAGCCAAAAAGTTGGGAGCCAAGCATGTAGAAGCCCATGTTGACTCAATGCTAGTGGCAAACCAGATCGAGGGCTCGTATGAGGCATAAGACGACAAAATGGCCTCACACTTGGCGCAAGCTATAAAACACTGATGATGAATTTCACTACATGCAAAATAAAGCACATAAAGAGAAGTGAAAATAAACAAGCGGACGCCCTTAGCAAATTGGCATTGGTCAGCTTCGATCACCTAGTGAAAGACGTCCAGGTGGATCAACACCGCCATCGCCAAGAAATTCATCTGGATTCATCATTTGCCATTTCGGACTACCAATGAACATAGTCAGCGATAACTGAACACAATTCACGGATCAGCGCATAAGAGCGTGGCTTTCATAATTAAACATAAGCTAAACAATCAACTCTGTAGCCCAGCCTCAAGGGAATGTAAAGGCAGAATGCGCTAACCGCAGCATCGTTGAAGAGATCAAAATAAAGTTGGACGGATACATGTCAGGGTGGATAGACCAGGTCGCGCATGTCCTTTGGGCCATCCACACCCAAAAGAATATAGGCAACGTGGAAACACCATTCAGCCTGACTTGTGGAACAGAAGCAATGATCCTAGCGGAAATTGGTCTATCATCACCAAGGATTTTGTTACCAGGCGACAATGAAAGTCAAAGGCGCTTGGACTTGATGCTTCTAGAAGAAAGAAGAGAGTTGGCTGCAATGCGGGAGCAGAATTACAAACGCCAACTCCAAAAATACTACGACTCAAAAGTAAAATTATGTGAGTCCAATGCACGTTATTACGTCCTTCGCAACAACTAGGCATCAAGAGCACACACGCAAGGCAAATTGTCACCAACATGGGAAGGGCCTTATCAAATAAAAAAGGTTCTGCGCAAAGGCACATATGCGTTGATGCAACTCGATGGCTCACCGGTTCCAAGAACATGGAACGCAGCATAGCTGCGAAGATGTTACATGTAAGTCGATTTCATATGTAACAAACGGGCCAAGGGCCATTATCGATGAATGAAAATGACACCCCGCATTGAGAAAAGTTTTGAATAGCATAACATAAAAAATGTGAAGAGAATAATTTAACAAATACTTTCCATTAATCCAAAAGATACATTACAAATATCCTAGATTAATATACAACAAAATTAATCCACGCGGGGAGAAACTTCAGAGTCAAGATCTTCTAAATTCTCCTCCGCCGGATTCTGCGGCGATACAGCATCATCGCCACCTGCAGAAGAGGGACCTGCTTGAGTCGGCTCCAACAACTCCCTCAGCAGCTTCACACCATTCTTTTCCTTGGCGTATTGGGCAATGATAAACAAGATGCGAAACAAAAGTGCGTCATATTCAGCCTCAGCAGCTTGGTATTCTGCTTCCACATCAATTTCCTGAAGCACATAGGCTTCAGGAGGGAGTTGGTCCTGCAAATGCGTTACGGCCTCCTGGAACCCAGACTTGTGCCCCAGTTGTTGTGCAGCCATGACAAGACGCCCAACACTCTTGGTCATATCATCAGTGATGATACGTTGAGCAACCTAAAAATACAAACGGTACTTCATCCTTAATGAAACAAAACGAAAAAACATATAAGACATGGAGGAAAGAATCACCTTGCGGATAGCCTGCTTGCGTAGCCAATCACAGTCATTGGTGGAAATAGCACACTGAGCTGTTAAAGACTCATTAGTCTACTCACGAGTGGTGATCGCATCAGCTAGCTTCCTCCATCCGCATTCCTCAGTGGTGCTTCAGCCTATAATTCGTCAATTCGCTAGCACATACTAACATTCTCCTACCTGTGCTTGGCAGCAGCTTCCTTCGTAGCAAGAGCCCAGCTACTTGCAACAGCAAGATTTTCATTTGACTTCTTGCATGCAGCCTGGAACTCTTTATAGCACTCAGCGCGCTCACGGACAGACTCCGCCAAGTCTGCCTCGGCTTTAGCCAACTTCCCCTGAACAACAACCAGAGCTTGGCGGTTATCTGCTGCTTAGCGACCCGCCCTCCAGGAGGACTCCTCGCCATTCTTCACGGCAAGCTCCATCTTTCTCATTGAGGCAACAACCTCAATCTTCTCAGCATGGAGAGCTCGGTTATTATGAATAAGCTCCACCACACTAGAGAGCCCCCGAACATGAGCAAAAATGGCATCAGATGCCAAACTATCGCGGGGTTGGAACTTGCGAGCAATGTGTTCCCCAGGCGTGAATACATGCTCCAGAAACTCAAAACAGATAGCGAGATCTTCAAAATTGGCGTCGCGGGTAATCTTCCATTTAAGCTGGTAAGCCTGGTTGGACTCAATTGAATCGCAGGGGTTTATATCTACATTCCCCACAGTACCACCGATGCCACCACTGCCACCACCAAAATCAAAAAATTTACACCCAACCATATCACCAATGGCAAACGGAGGAGGTTGAATATCCTCATCGCCGTCAAGTACAAAGGTCTTTCCCGATGAAAACTTCTTGGATTTCAAGAAGTCAGCAAATGTTTGGGGACCGGAGGCCCCGCCCGCTGACTTCCCAACTGAAACCTCAGGAAACTTATCCACGGTTACCTTCACTGGTTCAAAAACCGACGCCATAGTTTGGGCCTCAGACTATCCGCCGTCAAATGCACTTATGTCACTATGGTTTCGGCCTCAGACGGGCCAACCACACCTGTCATTATCGGCAAAGTCACCAATTGGAGAATAGGCATCGCCTCAAACAAGCCCCCCACACTTGTCATCATAGGCAAACTAATTACAGTGCTTGCCGCCAAAGAAATGGCAGCAGACGACACCCCAACAGATTGCCCTTCCGTCACGGTAGGCACCTTCATAGGCTCTGAAATAAAAGTAAACAATCAGATAATGGAAATCAAACAGATAAGGAAAACTTATGATTCTAGATACTTAAGAGACTTAACCAGACCACGTAGCTTTACAAACCCGCTGAGGCGAGGCTTCTTGAAGAGAGGAACTTCCTCCTCTTCCTAATCATATTCTACCACCGTGAACCCCACATGGTGTGGGACAAAGAACGTTCTGGTGTTCACGGCGGGGCCAAGTGATGAACCATGGGATACATTGGTATCCACAACGGTTCCAGGCTGGGAGACTGAAGGCTTCACAAGATCTTCGGCAGCCTGAGTGCGGGCGGCGGAGAATGGGCTGGTGTCCACAACAGTTCCAGGTTGAAAGACTGAAGGCAATGGGATGCCTCCAGTAGCCTGGCTGCTGGTGGTTGGGAGTAAAGGCACGCCGGCAGCAGTCCCAGACGAACCAAGTAATGTCGCCGAAGAAGCGACATGCAATCGAAAAGGAACGTCAAACACGACGGCCTCATCATCGTCGTCATGTTCGAGAGTCCTTTTGGAAGAACCTCTCGAAGAGGCAACCGCCTTCCAACCACCACATTATGCCACCTTCCCTCCGCATTTAGGAAGGTACACAATATGAGACTGTTTACCTGCAAAATACAAGGAAGCGAAAAGATATATATATCACTCAACTAACAAATAGGCAAACATATTAGTTTACCCATTTATTGGGTTAACGAAGCTGGGAGGTGGCAGCGGTCGCGGCGGCAGTGACTGCCCCATAGGAAGAGGAAACACAAATTTAGGAGCAGTCCTTGTAAGAATAGGATCCTCTCGGGGACCCAGTTCCTACCGGAAGAGGATCTTCGTACCCTCAGGCGAGGGCTGCAACAGCGATAGTGGGTCTCCCACATATGTTAAAAACAACCACTTGAGAGATATGAAACACAAACAGGGATATAGGAAAACCAGTAGTTCGTTACGTTGACCACCGTTTTGGATGTAATGGACCATCATCGCACCACCCCAAATGCGACTCATCCCAAACAGCACCAACGCGCGCTCCGGATATGAACAAAGTGGGGAAAGGTTAGTCTGTAAAGTGTTAAACACCTAGAGTAGGGGACTAATTTGGGCTTCGGAAGCTCTTTGACATCCACAAAGTGCATCACATGAGAAACCACGCGTGCAGTGATGTAGAAGAACAAAATCTTCCACTCATGCAGGCTCTTGGGCGCATCAAGAGTGATGGTTTGGGTGCCAGAATGAGTAAACAAGTTATACCAGCCCCGGGAGTAGCGCCATTGGTAGAAAGTCATAAACTTGCCAGCCGAGGGAATAATACCTAGGCAATGACAAGTATACTCGAAATGATGAAGATGCGCCATCCCAAGGGGATGTATCTGGGTCAAGTGCAACCCAAACACATCCAAAACCTCCAACAAGAAACGAGTGATGGGCAACTAGAAGTTGCCAAGGAGAAAGAACTCCTTATAGATGGCAATCTTGCCGGTGGGAGCCTGCTTCACCGTCTTGCCTGGAGCAGGTAACTCTGGCTCGAACAAGGGGTCAATACAATAGACCTTGATCATATCTTCAAAGTCACCACGAGACATTCGGCACCCCACGAAGTCCATGGTGTTGCTTTTCTTTGCCCACTTCTCCTTGTTAGGCTGAGAAGAACCATCCATACAAAAAAGTTAGAAGGAAAGATGTAAGGATCAACAAAATGGAAGTGAATATACGAGGAAAAATATTTTTGAAACAAGATGAATAGAGAAAAGCAAGCCACAACACCTCCTTTTATACTCATCGCAATTAATGCCAGGGAGTAAAATCGAGATAGAAAATACAGATGGTCCAATCATAATGCGACACGCCAAGGACATGACAGTAAAATGTGTTACAGTTGGGCGCGTCACCGGGATTCTAGCCCACGCGCCTGACACAGACGAAAAAACTGCCCTGCAGAACGTAACCGTCGTCAAATCTGTCATATCAACCGCTGCTTTACTCTGACATTCATTTAAATCATCTTTCCCCGCCAATAACACGTCATTTTAAAGAATTATCACAAGGATGATAACTTCTAAGTATACATGATGGCATGTAAAATAGTCTCCGCCATGGGACGGTTATCCATAACCTCCCGCCATCACAGGCTCCATCATGGGACGGTTATCCATAATCTCCCGCCATCATCGGCTCCGCCATGGGACGATTATCCATAAACTCCCGCCAAAATAGGTTCCGCCATGGGACGGTTATCTATAACCTCCGACCAAAATAGGCTCTGCCATGGGACGGTTATCCATAACCTCCCGCCAAAATAGGCTCCGCTATGGGACGGTTCTCCATAACCTCCCGCCAACATAGGCTCCGCCATGGGACTTTTATCCTTAACCTCCCGCCAAAATAGGCTCCGCCATGGGACGGTTATCCATAACCTCCCGCCAAAATAGGCTCCGCCATGGGATGATTATCCATAACCTCCCGCCAAAAAAGGCTCCTCTATGAGACGGTTATCCATAACCTCTCGCCAAGAGAGGCTCCGCCAAACGACATATCACACTAGCCAACGACCAACAAAAGATCTACCGGTGAAGGCATTTGCTCAGTCCGTAGCTCCCCTTGTTTAAAAATGGCAACTATGGACTGGGGGACTTGTATAGGTAGGGTATTAAACCTACTCTTAAGCAAGTAATATACACTCCCGCCGATTATAAGGGCCAGGCACCATGCATATACTATGGTGCCAAAGCGATGAAAAGAGATACGACCTATAATAAACATTCCCTGACACCTCGGGAATGATAGCGCCAAAGATCTCCACAAGCATGGGACAAAAAGGAAGGATATTCATCGTAAATGACGCACGACCAATAAGGGATAAACAACACATGGTCAATAGTACTACATAGTACGACATGTCAACATCAAATGGCCACGATGCCCACCAACTGCCTGCAGCACACGTGCAAGGGATATGATTGGTGGAGAGTCTGACAGACAGTTAGCCACACCCTCTCTCTCCCCTCCAATGGCTAAAAATGCCAATGTACCTCCAAACGATAAAGGATCTGGCATCTAATACTCTCAACTCTCTTTCAATACTTATCAGTATACTGATTCTCACGCCGGAAGGTGGTTATGAGAGGATCCCCCCCCCCATATCCCTCGTAACGAGCTCACGGTGTTCTGTTTTGTAGGTGTGCTACTCATTTGCGCCAAGAAGGAATATAACCCATCGTGGAAAATACTAGATCATCACCCTTGGACTAAGTGATTAGACCAAATGGGTGGTTTCGTGTTTCTTCATCATTTATTTTGTCTCCAACATACAAAACAAGAATCACGCATTAGCTAGTGTGAAAACATCCTCTTTATGTAAAGAGTGGAACTCCTTAAACTTCATGCCAAGGGTTATGATGTACTTGGCCACACGGACACTTTAGACAAAACAACCTTGACTTACGAGTTGTGTATTAAGATCGATGCCATAGTCCCCCAATGAATCTACGAGGCGTTGTCCGATGATTAATTGGCTCGTGTCTTAAAGAGTGAATAATCTGCCTATCAAGCTTGGACTGAATCCAATCTATTTTTATCGATAACAAAAAGGATCATGCGGCTACACTAAAAATCAGTTGACAAGTCTCAGCCTCACTGTGTGCGCCTCCGTCATTGATTATTGCCAAAAGATAAGAGATATGTTCGAGAAATTGCAAGATGTCAATCAGACGCTTTTCAAATATACAAAAAAATCACTAAATTTTCACCCTTCTCCACTCATAACACCTTAAACCTCTCGCTACATTATCAAAATCTCCACTTACAAAAAAATTAATAGAGATCTTTAACCAAATTATGTATTATTTAAATTTATATTTGCAATAATAACTTAGGGTTAGATTAATATTTAACCAAAATTTATATTAATAGGGTGACGGCGCAGCTTGTTGCCCGCCTATCTGCTATGTTGATGTAATATCTATGTTTTTATATAATGAGAAAAGAAAAAAATCTTATAATAACTTTTGTCGTAAATTTAAAAAAATCTAAATATACATATATCATGTATGTTAATTTTTCTCACTCAATATTATGATATAAAATTTATCTTAGGGTCAGATTATCTTCCAAATAATTAACTGCTTAGGTAATTACATTTACTTCACTTTGTTATTGATTATTGTAATTGGTTGTTTGTGGTTTTAGAAAATGGAGTTTGTAAGTCCTATTGTTGAATCTTTAAAGAAACACTTGAGTTTCTTGGTATCATCCACAGAGTATGTTGAAGGTATGAAGAAGAAAATAGACCAACTAAATCATATAGAAAAGGATATTCGAGAAAATAGATCACCTGAATCCCACAGAAAACGAAAATGGTTAGAAGATGTCAAAAATTTGAATGAAAGAAGTAGTTTAATAAAATCAGCTGGATTCTTCAATGTGGCAAAGAGATACAAATTAGGAAAACAATCATTTGGTATCCTCCAGGAGATAAAAGATCTTGAAAATAGGGAATCCAAAATTGTGTTTACTCATGCACAAAAACCTCTTGGTGAGGTTTGTTCTACATCTACATGGCCATCCACCTCTCATAGTACCCAAAACAACTTCCAGTCAAGAGATTTGATATTTAAGGATGCATTGAAATCTCTTCAACCAAATAATGAGTCCCAAAAGATGATTGCTCTATGTGGTATGGGCGGCGTTGGCAAGACTACGATGATGGAACAACTAAACAAAGCTGTGCAAGTTTCAAATATGTTCTATTGGGTTGTGAAAGTAGTTATTGGGGAAAACCCTGACATAATTTCTCTTCAACAAGCAATTTCACAATATATCGATAAAGATTTAATTGAAACAAATAAAGATGCAAGGGCTGACCGTCTTCATGAAAAATTCATGGAGATTTCACAAGATGGCAAAAAGAAAATTTTGGTAATAATGGATGATCTTTGGAAGGAGGTTGACCTCAAAGACGTTGGACTAACAAGCCCTCTACCAAACGGGTTCAAGTTGTTGTTCACGTCACGTAATGAAAATGTTTGCACTCAGATGGGTGTTAGGCGTGATTCAATTTTTAGAGTAGGTGTCTTAAATGGTTTCGAAGCAAAAGCTTTATTTTCTAGAATAGTAGAACCATCTCACGGTGATGATCCTGAGCTCCAAAAGATTAGAGACGATATTGTGATGAAATGTGGTGGCTTGCCTATTGCTATTATAACTATTGCCAAATTTCTCTGCGGTAACATAAAGGAGGCATGGGAAGAAGCACTTTCCAATTTACAACATCATGACCTACAAGACCTTGACCATATTGTGCATGAAGTTTTTGAAATGAGTTACAACAATCTAAAAAAGGAAGATGATAAAGCAATTTTTCTACTTTGTGGCTTATTCCCGGATGACTTTAATATTCCTATTGAGGACTTGATTAGGTATGGATGGGGATTGAATTTGTTTACTAAAGTCCATACTTTAGCACAAGCAAGAAGGCGAACCAACATTTGTGTTAACAACCTCATACGTGCAAACTTGTTGATTGAAAGTGATCACATGGGATGTGTCAAAATGCATGATCTTGTGCGCACTTTTGTTTTAAGTAATTTTTCAAAAGTCAAACAAGCTTCAATTGTCAACCATGATGACATGGTAGTGCAACGATTTACAAAAGATGCAAATGAGTCTTATGAAAGAATTCTATTAAAGTGTACAGGTATGTCTGACTTTCCTGTAGACTTTACAAACCATGAAAACCTCTTACTCTTAATTCTAAAGGATGGAAATATGCCCCTCAAGTTTCCACATGATTTATATGAAAAGGCGAAAAACCTTGAGGTTATCTCTTTTGAAAATATGGGTATTCCATTACTTCCAATAGAATTTGAAAACTCAATCAAACTTCGAACACTATGTTTTCGTTCTTGTTCGTTGATGGATGATATCTCTTTTATTGGAAGTCTTTATAACTTAGAAACACTAAGTTTTGCTAATTGTGACATTAGAAGGTTGCCATCCATTATAGGGGAATTGAAAAAACTAAAGTTACTAGATTTGACGGGATGTATTGACCTTATTATTGACGATGGTGTCTTTCAAAACTTGGATAGTCTTGAAAAGCTTTACATGAGAGCTTTTGAAGGTAGACATGTTAAGTTTTCACATACCAACTGTGATGAACTAGAGAAGCTTTCACAACGTCTTTTTACATTAGAGTTGGAGTTCTTCGAGAATAAGCCTCAATTAAAAAATGTGAACTTTAAGAAACTTGAAAAAATCAGGATATCTATTGGTTGTGATTTGAAATGCTCCGAGAAATATTCATTCAAAAACACACTAAATATTATTGCTGAGTGCAGCGAGCTTCAGGAATGTAGCATCGAAGACCTTTTTAATGAAACGGAAGAACTTCAGTTACAAGTGAATGATATGCATCATCTTGAAGATGTTTCAATGCATCACACATTTTCTCAATTAAGAGTCCTTCATGTTTCTAAGTGTGCAAACTTGACATACCTCTTTACATTCACCGTCGTAAATGGCCTGAAGAATCTTGAGCGACTCTCAATTTCAAAGTGCCATGTTTTGAAAGCACTAGTTGATGATAATAGTGAAGTTCGGGTAATTACATTAAAGAAGTTGAAGTATATGACATTGGAGGATCGACCAAAGCTGATAAGTTTGTGCGACAATGTGATCGAATTACCAGAAATGGTGAAGTTGATACTTCACGGTCTTCCTAACTTCACGAGTATTTATCCTCAAGGTAATAATAGCACGTCCACATTGCAAGCATTACTGCGCAAAGAGGTACACACATTATCTTAAAATCTATAGCTATAAATATTATTATACTAGGAATACTCTATTTACGGGGCCTAACGTTGCTTCAACTCTTGTTTAGGTTGTGATTCCTAAGTTGAAAGAATTAGATATTTCAAATATGAAGAACTTGGAGCACATATGGCCTTGTCGGATTTCTAATAGTGAGAAAAATGATGTTTGCATGTTGAGACAGATTATAGTGACAGAATGTAGTAACCTTGTAAATATTTTTCCATGCAATCCATTGCCATTATTGAATCATTTAGAAGAGGTTGTAGTTAAGAAGTGTGGTTCCATTGAAGTGCTATTCAACATTGACATAGAAGTGTACGGAATTGCGGAATGCCATAGTAGCAGGTTAAGAAGGATTGAAGCTTATGAATTAGAGAAGCTAAAAGACTTGTGGAGGATGATAGGCGTAAATAACTCTCGAATCCTCATCAATTGCTTTAAAGGTGTAGAAATCATTGAGATAAAATTTTGCAAACGGTTTACAAATATATTCACACCTACCACAACCAGTTTTGATCTCGGAGCACTTACTACTTTCATTTCACACGAGAATGGGCGTGATTTGGGTGAAAGAGATAGAGAGAATAAGTTGTTGTTTAAGAGTGGCCAAGAGGTATGTAATGTCATCTTAAAAAGATTCCAAACACACATATCGACATAAATGAGGGCAATAAGTCATTTAAATTATTTTTAAAAGTTATTTAACTATACAACACCTTATAATTAAGGGTTTAGTTATGTATCAAAACTGCAGTGATTTTGTTATGTCTCATGATACTTGTTGGTCTGTAATTTCCAATTCAGATCCCAGGTTATCATTTGGTATCATTCATAAGTTGAAAGATAATTAATTTTAACAAAACCAAATCAATATATGTTTAATTTGTGAGAACTTTAATTTTCCATTGTCTCTTAGGTGGAGTGTTAAATGGATGAAACTAATTGTTAATTTTAATTGAATGTTACATGCAGAATAATGTGGCATATCCTTCTCATCTTCTGAACATGTGTGAACACCTTCAAACTCTTGAATTACATGATGACAAAAGAGTGCAAGAGGTGGTGTTTGATATTGAAAGTCGAAGTAGTAGACAACTAGCAACAGTTCAGGATAGTCATCCGCCACTGCTACTTCCATACCTTGAAAGTATACACCTATATGGGTTGAAGAACATATGTCATGTGTGGAAGTGCAATTGGAATAAATTCTTAATTCCTCAACACCAACCTTCCCAATTTCCATTCCAAAACCTTACAGACATATCTTTGGGGCATTGCCACAAACTAAAGTACTTATGTTCTCCTCATATAGCAAAATATTTATCCAACTTACAACATGTTTATATATATGTTTGTTATGGTATTGAAGAAGTTATGTCAAGTAGAGACGATAAAAATGAAGAAAATGCTAGATCTACATTTTCCCATAAAAGCACCACATTCTTTCCTCACCTAGACACTCTCAAGCTTGAACGCTTGTCATGTCTAAAGAGTATTGATGGTGGCGATACCTTAAGTAGGAGCGGCAAAGTGTCCTCGAATTCCATTCATGATCAAATTCAGGTATGATATTAGGAATATTTTAAAGTCTACTTGTCATCTATAATATCAGTTCCACCCGTATAACTTAAATTCCTTAGCCTTAAAAAAAACTATTGTTGATTTGTTCAAGTTCAATTTGATTAGCTTTAAAAATATGGCTAACATTAAAATCTTTTAGACTACTAGAAAATATGTGAACAAATCCAATCAGTAAATACGATTTGTATTTTAAAATGGGTGAAATTAGTTTAAACTTTGTTTTAGCATACGCCCCCAAACCATATCAATAACTTTATTATAGTTGAGATTTTATTAGGTATGGTTTTGTTGGTGTATTCTTTATTGAAGTTGAAGAAAGTAACAAAATCATGAAAGGACTTGAGAATAAATAAGATTTGTGGATCTTTGCAGAGTGGTGATCAAGTAATTGGTTCTTGTTCTTTGTTGTGCCAATATCCCAGAAAGATATCCATATGTGATTGTGACGCATTATTAAGTCTAATTCCATGGTATGCGGTAGGGCAAATGCAAAGGCTTCAAGAGCTAGAAATTCAAGCTTGTAGTAGGATGATTGAGATATTTGAATGTGACTCGGTCAACAATACTAATAACGTAGGTGAAGGAAGTGCACATGGAGGTGCATGCACTACATTAACAAGTCCAACACTAAAAGTCATCACTAATGTACTTGTCCCTCAACTCTCCAATTTAAAAAGAGTGTTGATAACCAATTGTAACCGTTTATCACATATATTCACATTCTCCGCTGTTGAAAGCCTCAGGCAACTCAATGTGTTTAGGGTAACCAAATGCAAGGCATTACAAGTGATTGTAAAAGAAGAAAACGGAGCGTCATCAAAAGTTATAGTGTTTCCTCGTCTAAAGACTCTTGAACTTAACGATCTACCAAAACTCAAGGCATTCTTCTTAGGGAAGAATGAGTTCAGATGCCCCTTACTAGAAGACCTGAAGATAAATCATTGCCCTCAATTTATGACGTTTACAACTGGTCAATCAATAACTCCAAAGCTCAAGTACATACATACAAGCTTAGGCAAACATAGTCTTGAACGTGGCTTTAACTTTCAGGTACACAACTTTTTAGTATATTATCAATTTTGATTTGGTGTCACCTTTTTTTCATGTATATATATATATATAGGTGGTTTGCGAGAAATATAAGTGTTTGTAGGCGGTCAATCAAATTTAAGCATATGTAGCCCGCATATTTGGCAAATTCTCCGTGCTAAAGAAAAACTTAAAAATTGAATTTGATTTTTTTTTCCCAATAATTCATTAACATATATATTTTTTTTCTAATAACTTGTAATGTTTAACTTCTTTAAAATAACTCATTAACATATAATTTTATTTTTTCAGTATTTTGTTATAAATTTTATTCAAGTTCATTCAAAATAATATTTTTACGAGACAAAAAGAACTTGGTTTTCAATAAAAAAATTTTATTTGGTATAAAGATTTATAACACACTACCTTGACGTGCTTGAAAATGTAGTCTTACGGTCTTACCACATAGTCACATACAAACACATCCATTTTTCCCAAAACCGGCTACGCAAGCAAAATAAATCCTGAGTTCTTAACACTCATCTTTTAGAAATCAATTATTATGCATTTAATCAATAGTATTAATTTCAAAATGATAACGATAAGAAATTCATGCCAGAAATCCAATACAGTTTTTGCCTTTTCTTCTTGTTTTAGACTCGTCTATTTTGTAAGAATGTAACCTCTAACAAATGGCTTATGTTTTCTTTTCGCAGACCACATACCCAACTTCTTCAAATCTTACCATTTTAAAAGGGATGCCTTGCTTTTTCCATGAGTTGATAAAATTAGTTATGGAGAGCCCAAAAGATAAAGCAGTTATCCCGTCTAATGCGTTGCTACAATTGCAAAAGCTTGAGACGATCGATATAGATTCATCTTATTTTGTAGAAGAGGTATTTGAAGTAGCATTGGAAGAGACAAATGATAGTGGTGTCAATGAATCACAAGCTGTTGTCATAATTACAAACTTAAGACGAATGGACTTAAAGTTCCTACATAACTTCAAGTATTTATGGAAGAGCAACAAATGGACGGTACTGGAGTTTCCAAACCTAACAAGTGTGTCTATTCAGTTTTGCTATAATTTGAACATGTTTTTACATGCTCTATGATTGGTAGCCTAGTGCAACTTCAAGAACTATATATAAGTGATTGTTGGTATACAAAGGTAATTGTGAAGAAAGAAGAAAAACATGATGCCAAAGTAAATGAGATTATCTTACCTCGTCTGAAGTACATCAAACTTTATGACCTTCCGAGTCTCGAGGGATTTTACTTAGGGAATAAGACTTATTCGTTACTAGCGTTGGATACTTTAGAAATCAAGAGATGCCCTAAAGTTAAAGATTTCACCAACGGGCGTTTGTCTACCCCTGAGTTGAGAGTAATAGATAAAACTTTTGGGATGTGTCATGTGAAGACAGACATCAACTCCTTTATAAAGAACAAACAAGGAGAGGTATGTATGTACTTATTGCTCACACCTTCTTTACTGATTCTTGGAAAGGCCATTTACATGGGACTTTCATCAAATATCTTTTCGAGATAATACTAATATTTCTAGGGTTATTTGTTTTTGATAATACTAACTTTTATTTATTGGTAGATAGCACTCACAACTAACAATTCATCTTCTACCACCTACAACCTGTAACTTATTTTCTTTTATCACTCCCGAATTTAACGAACTCTAACATTGTTAGGTTTTGTTAGGTTTTTTTTGTTGGCGTGACATGTATTTACTGATGTGACATTTTTTAAGAAAGTTGTGGGTTCATGCCTCCACTTCATCATCTTCTCCATAAAACCATAACCTCTAATCACTACCACCATCACCCACATAAAACCCTAGCCTCCTACCACCACCACCGCCACCCAACCTGTAGCCACCTCCACTACCACCACCACCACCCATCCACCTCTATAACTAGATAAGTCAGTTTCTATGGATGTGACCACAACTTCCTGGGTGATTCATCGGTTTCCACGGTTGCGACCTCGATTTCCAAGAGGACTTACCTCCGAAAACCTCTTGCTCCGCATCGCCCATGACCACGAGTTTCATGGCAACTCATCGATTTCCTCATACCACAACCATTTTCCCATTAAACTCGCTTCAAATTTGGGGGAGGGGGGTTAATTAACGAGGTGTTTATGCGTCAATGAGGTCGATGATATCATCAATCGGGGTGGGGGTGGTGGAGGTTGGTGGCGATGGAGGTTAGTGTTTAATGATGAAGATGAAGTTGATTTTTTATTGGTTGGGTCTAATTTATTTATTTAGTTATTTCTTTTTATAAATGCCACGTCATGTCAGAAATACCACATATGAATGTCATATCATTAAAAACGTCACATCAGCAAAAAAAGATAACGGAGTTTGGGTTCGTTAAGTTCGGGAGTGACTAAAGAAAACAAGTTACAAGTTGAAAGTAATTAAAGATAAATTGTTAGTTGTGAGTGTTATCTATCAATGAGTAAAAGTTAAGAATATTAAAAACCAATAATCTATATTTCTATACTTCAATGTGTTTTAGTTTTTAAAAATCGGAAACTCAAAAGAACAAATGACCATTTTCAAGACACATTACTCCGCCGTCAACATTAAAAATGGTGTATTTTTCCTCAAATGCCAAATAAGTGAAAGTTGATAATCTTTTTACTCATGATTCATCTCACTTTTTGCAGGGGTATGAATTTTAGATTTTGAAGATACTGTGTTTTATATGCAAAATTTATAAGGTAAATTATTATTTTATCTACCTCACTAATAAATTAGTAGGACTTTGAGCGGTGTACTTATCATAGAGCTCTACTCTGTCACTTGCCATTCAGAGGCAGAATATAACAACGGCGCGTGATGAGGCTCTGGCCCCGTCTTTTATTTCCCTTAGAAGTGCGCATCAATGAGAGTTTTTACTAAGTGGGTCCTCCTAATGGGAACTTTTAGCCCAGCCCACATGATGTGGTTCGGGTAAGGGGTGGACTTGTTTTAAAAATTATGTTTAGGACTTAGGACTTATCAACAATTAGACGAGCGTGTCCAATTAATTAAAGGAATATTTAATTTTAATAATCCTTATTGAATGGTTTTGACCGATAATAATTCATATTCATTTTATCGTCACTGACGGTCCCAAATTCAAAAAAGTTGCCCCCCATTGGTCCCCCGTTAGAAAGGCCTTAACAACGTTATACTTTTTTCAGAATTTCAAACTAACTTTTTAGGGCTATTAATCGGAAGGAAGATACGAGTCGAATGATATAAAACTTAGCTCCAAACAATGATCGAAACAATTTGATTTTGGTTAATTGTAATTTCAAACACCCGAATTGAAACATTGTTTTGTCATTTTGAAGCACTGGTTTGAACTAAGTTTTACACCAATCGACTCGTATCATTCTAACGATCAAAATCCCTAAAACATTTGTTTGAAATTCAGAAAAAACTATAACGCCGTTAAGTCATATTTAACGAGGGACCATTGGGGCCAACTTTTTTGAATTTGGGACCGCCAGTGGCGATAAAATGAATATGGATTATTATCGGCCAATACCATTTAATAGGTATTATTAAAATCCAATATTCCTTAATTAAAATGGTAGAAGCAAGGTCATCTACCTATATATTAACTAGGTTAGAACCCGTGTATTTACACGGGTTGATAAAAAAAACTAACATATTCACAAATTTCATCACTTTAATAATAAGATACATAATGGGGATCATAAAACAAAAACAATAAACAATTATACAACCATAAACTTTAAACACTTTTTTCAACAACACAATTACATTTTGACCAACAATATAATTTGACTCATTTGTTGTGAGAATCTGCTGCCATCTGCTGCTTTTTATTGCAACTCGTTGACCAAAAAAATTGACCCGCGCCACAAATTTCTAGAGCTGTTGTTTGTCCTCACATCCAACATCTCTTATAATTTCCCTATAATAAGTGACCAATTTGCCCCTTAGCTTCTTACCATTTTCTTTCCTTATTAGTTATTAGACCCGATTACCTGTCCCATGTTATTGACTTAATATATATATATATATATATATATATATATATATATATATATATATATATATATATATATATCCGACTTTATATAGTCAAACTCATAACAACTTTGCAGTTAATTTGATAAATCCTATAGCACTATACCTATATAATGTTACAACTAATTAGTATTCATATATAATTCAATGCGGAGTTGAAAGTTTGGTCTGTGTTTTGAGACTTTAGAAGATTAGACACGAGTTTAGCTGACATCAACGCTCGCTAATAAATTGAGGTGGCTATTTTCTTATAAAATGATATGTTTGTCCCACATAGCAGGTAATGGTTAGAGAGCACCCTTACAAAAGAAGAGACGATAAAAATTCCATCTTCATATCTCAGCTCATTGGCTAAAATCAGAAAGGTTTAAAGTCGAGTAATATTAGTTTATATTTTTTTATGAATTATTCGGGTTAAACCAAAGTAAACAAACATAATATTTTTAAACGAAACCATCTATTGAATGAATACTGAAATAGTTGTTTGTATGAAAACATAATATTTTTTTAATAGACGCTTAATCAACAACTGTTTGACCCGAATCAATTTGAGACCCTTTTAAATTAACCATTCGACACATTGCTAAAAAATCCCATTGACAAACTTGTTTTGAACTATTTACAAACCCGACTCTTTTTATTTGACATAAAATATAAAAATACATGAATAATGAATTTGTATTTGAAGTTTGAAAAATCTGACTTGGTTATGATCATAACCCATTTTGACCCAAAAGTTAGTGAACCATTAAACTGGAAGTTTGTTTATGTTCGATTATTTAATAAACAAATAAGCATGAACACATGTATCATTTATTCATTTATGTTCATGAGTGTGCGTTTGTTTATACTCAGCTATTTTCGTCAGTTTACGTCCATTAATATATTTTTATATTAGTTTTAATAAAGCCTTTAGGTCTAGTACATTATTTTTTAAATTATTTTTAACTAGTTTTTGCTCAATCATGTAAGTTCAACTATGTTCAGTTGGGTACGGTTATTAGGTTCATGAACCATTTGTTTATACTGTTACTGAATGAACACAAACAAAAAATCCCCGCTCTTTATGTTGTATTGTTCGTTTCAATCGTTTATATAGTTAAAGTTAAACGAACAAATATTAAAAATACTATGTTTGTGTTCGTTCGTTTACAAGCCAAGCCTAGCGATTAGTCACCAATTTTAGAATTTAGTTAATGTAGATAACTACCTCCATTGCAACTAAATATATACATTATGACTGCCAAGTCAAAACAACTGATTGTTCAACTTTATAAACATTAAGAACGTATAAACCCTAACTGCACTAACCTGAGCTTGGCAGCCCATATCTTCCCAGCCTTGGATCTACCAGTTCATCCAAATCTTCGTTTTCTCCACATCAGATTTTTTTTAATATGGCATACCTCTTTTCTGCAATGAACACCTAAACCTGTTACCTTTATAAAATTTATATATTATGATAGTTAGAAGAGAAGTTTATAACAACTTACAGTCATGATATCCCATGCATGCATTGCCAGTGGATCATGTTTCTTTTCGCCTATAATAAATAAAAGAACACACCAGTGGTTACGACTTACAAGATTATGGCAAATAAGGTGATCATACAGGGTAAATTGGTAACTACCAATTTATATGTTGTAGATGGAGTTGCTGGTGAAATTAAAGTACCATATAAATCTAATGTTTCCTTTCATAGGAATTCACAAACAACTATTGGATACAAACTCACTGCATGTCTATGAAACACGAAACATATCATATAACAAATCCAACAACTGAATGGTGAGGATCGATATTGCGAAAGAAAGTAATATAAAATGCGAATGGGTACTGGCCTTTATTGTGGCAATAGTGACAAGACAATTCGAAAAAACCTAATCAGTCGATCAAAACGTGATTGATAAAGATGAGTATTGCGAAATCATGTAATCAAAGATACAAATCCGAAACATAAACTAACCTTCAATATTCAATCGTTGAATCGATTATTACATACTTTGAAGTATTAAAATGAAGGAAGATGATGATTGCTGAAGGACAAAAGATGAATGGCGGGGCAATTGAAGAACCAAATTAGGGTTAAATTAAAGAGATTGGAGGATGAGTTTTTGTTAACGGCGATGATATGGGGTTGAGAGAGTTTTGAAGAGCTATGTACCCGCCTCAACACCGAGCGAGGCGGGTCAACCCACAAGATACAGACAAGAGACTTGAAATCAAGATATTATGAAGGCACAAAGCCAAAACCTATGCGCATGGCGCATATCACATATGCTCACGCATATCACATATGCTCATGCATCACATGCTCAGGCATCACATATGCTCACGCATCACATATGCTCACGCATCACATATGCTCACGCATATCACATGCTCACGCATATCACATCTGCGCGTGGCGCATCCGTGCGTGGCGCATATCACATGCTTGTGCATATCACATCTGCGTATGAAACATCTGCGCGTGAGAATAAAGAGAAGACCTCGCGCATCCTCAGGATAGGCGCATATCACACATGCACATAATCAACCTCGTCCTTATCCAAATCAGGATTAGGGCAACCTTGATTGTGCACGTCAGACAACCTTCAAGAAGGTATCTTTTTAAGGAATAAGAATATGCTGATGTTGACAGCTGCCAAATGAAAGGTGGACAACTCAGCATAACCCATGTGCTACCACGTGATTATAACCAATGAAAAAGCACCAGGTGTCCCCAAGGACACGTGGCGCAAATCAATTGGAGGAGGCCAACAAGGCCCTAATTGGGTCTGAGCCCAATCATTGGAAACCCTAGCACTATAAATACCACATCAACTCCACAAGGAGAGGGACACTCAATTACACACAATTACAGAGTATTCAGCTATTAAGCAATACACTCCATTTTCCTTACTCTCATATTATTATCTTCTCCTACAAACACTTATTCTCACACCGGAGGGTTACCCCAAAGAGGACCCCTCTGTCCCTTTCTGAGGGGTAAGTTGACGGTGCTGTTCATTTTGTAGGTGGAAGAACCCAGATCCCAGAGATCCATCGGTGAAATAGCATAATCACACCCGAGGAAAGTAGATCGTCTACCAGCGAGTCGATCCACGTTTCTTCATTGGCGCCATCCACTGTTACAACGGCAACAAAATCTAATCAGATCTCAAGAAAAAAAAAATTTTCACCATGGTTTCTGGTGTTCGTAACGTCGATCAAGCTCTGGAGGATATTGAACGTGAGGACGTTAATGAGGGACAACAGTTTCTGAGGGTGCCGCGTGATTCTACGCGCACCACCAGTAACCGCCCCTTCATCACAACTCCTCATGGCCAGACTGAAACTCCTCCAGACGATCTCACGTTACAAAATCTTGCCGGCGCCAAACAAAAAGGACCAATGGGTCCAGAAGATGAAACAAATGACCCTAAAGAATGGCTCATAAACGAGCAACGGCGTCTAATGGACAAGTACAATGAGCTGGTCAAACACAAAACACAAAGGCAAGCGTTTGATAAGCAAACTGTTCATGGAACAAGAAGGGGGCGCGCGCCGGAAGAGGGTCACTCTGTTCACACTGAACACGCTGAGTTTAGTGATGAAGAAGTGCACAGCGTCAGGAGGACGCGAGATACTCATGCAGGAGGCTCACAGCCCCGCGCGCAAATGAACATGGCGCCTGGAGCCAGAGCCGATCTGGATCTGCACGCACCGTACAGCCCACCAGTGAGAGGGCAAGTGGACGTAACCACACCGTACAGGCCAGCCATCTTAGTGAAACATTCAAAATTCACTGAGCGCATCGCGAAGGCCCCCATTCAGCACAAAACCAAGATGCCAAGTGGTTTGGGCAAATATGACGGCACAACAGATCCAGACGATTTCTTGCAAGGTTTTTACAACACGGGAAACCTAGAAAGCTGGACGATGCCAACATGGTGTCACATGTTTGCTCGCTGCCTCACGGGCGCGGCGCGTGTCTGGTTCGAGAGCTTGCCTACGGGGCAAATCGATGGGTTCGAGGAACTATTGGAAAAGTTCCAAGCCCACTTCGTACAACAGCGCAGACACACGCGCGACCCTGATGACATCATGCACTGCGTGTGCAGGAATGATGAAACGATCAAAGACTACATAACTCGTTTCAATCAGGAGTCTCTGGCAATCGGTGGTATCACTGAGCAACTATTGCGCGTGGCCTTTATACAAGGGGCGCGCAGTGATCAACTCCGCCGAGCTCTCGTGAGCAGAGATGGCATGCCCACCACTTGGGCCAAGCTAATGGAAGCATCGCGAGTCTTCGCGAGAAATGAAAAACAAATTGCCCAAGATAGAGCGAGAGAAAGAGGGCATCAAGCAGAGGCACCGCGCAACAACGAAAGAAGGGGCAAACAGAACTCTGTATGGTCCAGGTTGCAATCAACCAGTTTTTCTTCCGCAGAAAAGCAGGCGCAACCAAGCTCACCCCAGCCCCAAAAAGACGTTCGTAATCGCGGGGAGGGTGACAAGACGGAAGGCGGCAGAGATCCTAACAGACCTCTGCCAAGAATATGGACTCCCCTCACTAAAACACCTTCACAGGTGTTAAGCACTGAGAATGTCCAATTCAAAAGCCCCAAGCCACTACACCATAAGGGACCATCAAACAGTGGCAAGTATTGTGAGTTTCACAAGTCCACAGGACACAACACTGATGCATGCCACCACTTGAAGGATGCAATTGAAAAAGATGTAAAATCAGGCAAGCTGGCTCACCTGGTGAAAAACTCAAGACCAGAAAATGAGCAACCAGAAGGAGCCTCTGCCAATAAAAAGTTCAAAAGAATCTGTGTAGCCGAGGGAGGAAGGCAAGGGCAAGGATCAAGAAAGAGAAACGCGCAAATCCAAGGAGATTGGCGCGAGCAACAAGTAATCTTCCCAAGAATCAGGGGAGGCCTTTCCATCAGCAGTCCTCTTGTCATCACTACACACATTGCTCATTATGAAGTGTCAAAAGTCCTGGTGGACACTGGCAGCGAATCAGACATCATGTATGAGCAATGTTTCAGGAAGTTGGATCCAGCAGACCAAGCAAGGCTTGAAATTGTGAATGCACCAATCTCTGGTGTTTCAAATGAAATCATTCATCCCCTAGGTCAAATACAATTTGAACTAACTATGGGGGATGAGAAACACAAGCGAGCCGAAGTTGTCAACTTCTTGGTCTTGCCCACCACTTCATGCCACAATATGATCTTGGGTAGAGGAACGATTGCCCAATTCAACGCCATACCGTCGCCAGCGCACGGCGCGTTGGGGTTCCCAACACCAGCAGGTGTAACTTTTGTATACCGAGATCATTTGTGTGCAGTGACAAGTACTCCGCGGGAAGGGAGAATGAAACTTCCAATGGCAGACAACGCGCCAGAGGAATGGATTCTCAACCCAAAATTCCCGGAGCAGACAATCACAATTGGCGCTACGATATCAGACGACACGAGGTTGAGAATGAAAAGATTGCTCACAGCATATATGTCGGTCTTCGCGTGGCAACACTCCGATATGACTGGGGTTCCGCGAGACCTGGCGCAACATTCTCTCAACACGTTCAAGTCTGTAGAGCCAATTGTTCAAAAGAAGAGAGTCATGGGGGATGAGAAGGCGAGGGCCATGAATGAGCAAGTTGAGGATCTATTGCGCCCAAACATCATCCGCCCGATACGATACCAGACATGGGTAGCCAATCCTGTGATGGTAAAGAAAAGTAACGGGTCGTGGAGGATGTGCATTGACTTCAAGGACCTCAACAAAGCATGCCCAAAAGATTGTTACCCCCTCCCAAACATCGACGCAAAGGTGGACTCCATGGCGCCATTCAAGCTCAAATGTTTCCTGGATGCCTACAAGGGCTATCACCAGATTCAAATGGCACCACAAGATGAGGACAAGACCGCCTTCAGAACCGACAAGGGTGTTTTTTGTTACACAAAAATGCCCTTTGGTTTGAAGAATGCGGGAGCCACCTACCAAAGACTTATGGATGCCGTTTTCAGCGAGCAAATCGGAAGAAACCTAGAAGTCTATGTGGATGATTTGGTGATCAAAAGCAGGGAGGAAAGACAAATGCTCAAAGACATCGAAGAAACCCTTGGGCGCCTAAAGGAAGTTAACATGAAGCTCAATCCGAGCAAACGCACTTTCGGCGTACAAGAGGGAAAATTTCTAGGTGTAATGGTCACCAAGGATGGTTTCAAGGTGAACCCTGAGAAGGTGGAGGCCATCCTTGACATGCCCTCGCCATCCACCATGAAAGAAGTCCAGAAGCTGAATGGTAGATTGGTATCAATCAACAGGTTCCTAGCGAACCATGCAAGCAAATCTACCCCATTTGTCAACACATTGAGAAATTGCTTAAAGAAAAGCCAATTCAAATGGACTCCTGAGGCCGAGCAAGCTTTCAGTGAGATAAAAGAGTGTTTGATAAATCTGCCCGCGCTCACAGCTCCACTTCCTGGTGAAATCTTGACATTGTACCTATCGGCAGGAGAGCGCGCCATCGGCGCAGTATTGTTGGTGGATCGCAAGGGAATCCAAACGCCAATATACTATGTAAGTCGGGTGCTGACAGATCCTGAGACGCGATACTCCATCATGGAAAAGTTAGTTTTGTCACTAACACACGCGTCGCGCAAGCTTCATAGATACTTCAATGGTCATCCCATTGAAGTTCTGACTGGTTACAACATCCAGCAAGTCTTGCGGCGTCCCGCGCTCTCAGGAAGGCTGACAAAGTGGGCGCTGGAGTTAGGAGAGCACACGATCGCCTATAAGCCCCGTCCAGCAATAAAGGGACAAGTCTTGGCTGATTTCATTGCAGAAGTCCCCGAAGGAAAAATTGAAGAGGCTCAGCGCGAGGTAGACCCTCCGCGAGCCAATGATGAAGAAAATGT
Organism: Bidens hawaiensis; assembly: GCF_021521415.1. Lineage (NCBI taxonomy): Eukaryota > Viridiplantae > Streptophyta > Magnoliopsida > Asterales > Asteraceae > Bidens > Bidens hawaiensis. Next base: position 24,821 of record NW_027500002.1, on the reverse strand, counting down.
GTGGAGATTATTCACCGACGGAGCTTCAAACAACGAAGGATCCGGCGCAGGCCTCAAGCTGGTGGATCCAGAGAATCAGGAATATACTTACGCCATCAGGTTGGACTTCAAGAACACCAACAACGAAGCTGAGTATGAAGCCCTGCTGGCTGGCCTGCGCATCGCGCACAAATTCGGAGTTAAAAAGCTAGAGGCCCATGTTGATTCATACTTGGTAGCAGCACAGGTCAATGGCCTTTATGATGCCAAGGAGAACACCATGCCTCTGTACCTAGAGCAGGCGAAAAAGCTCATCGAGCAATTTGACTGTTTCAGAATCATTCATATTCCGCGCAGTGAAAACAAATCTGCTGACGCGCTGAGCAAGATGGCATCAACCAGCTTCGATCACTTTGGCAAAGATGTCAGGGTAGAAGTCATGAGCAACCCGTCGGTGGGAGCGAAGTCTGTCCTTGTAACTCATACAACCCCTTCATCATGGATAACTCCAGTAATGGAATTCTTGAAGGAGGGAAAAGTACCGGACGATCGCGCACAGGCGAGGAAGATAAGACACAAGTCGCAGAACTATGAACTGCTTGATGGTACATTATATCGACGCTCTTATCTGGGACCGCTCATGAAATGCCTAGATGCTGCGGAAGCAAGCTATGTGATCAGAGAGATACACGAAGGAATCTGTGGAGTACATGCTGGCCCGCGCATGGTGGTTGCCAAGGCAATGAGCGCAGGCTACTATTGGCCAGGCATGTACTTGGACGCTTTAAAAGAGATCCAAAAATGCAAAGCATGTCAGAGCTATGCGCCAAACACCATGCGGCCAAAGAACAACTTGATTCCGGTGACCTCCGCATGGCCTTTCCACAAATGGGCAATCGATATTGTGGGTCCCTACCGCAAGCGCAAGGGCGAGTAAAAGTTTTGGTAGTGGCAGTAGACTATTTTACAAAATGGGTTGAAGCCAAGCCACTAGCAAAAATCACAGCCGAAGCGATGAAGCAGTTTATCTGGAGCCACATCATATGCCGTTTTGGCTTGCCCATGGAAATTGTGAGTGATAATGGCAAACAATTCACTGACAGGAAGATATCCAACTGGCTCAAGGAATTGCGCATCAACCAAATCTTCACTTCGGTATACCACCCTCAGGGGAATGGCCAAGTGGAGCGCGCGAATCAAAGCTTGTTAAATGGGCTGAAGAAAAGGTTGGAGGGAGAATCCCATTCTTGGGTCGAAGAGCTACCTAATGTCCTGTGGGCACACAGGACATTAAGCAAAACCAGCAATGGCGAATCCCCGTTTAGCCTAACCTATGGAACGGAGGCTATGATTCCAGCAGAAATTGGATGCCCATCCCATAGAGTGCTCATGATGAACACGATTGATAACGAGCGCGAAAGGAGGTTGGATCTCAACTTACTTGAAGGGCGCAGAGAGGCGGCTATCATCAGTGAAGCCAAGTACAAGAAAAAACTGGAAAAATATTACAATCAGCGCGTGAAAGAATGCCACTTCAAGAAGAATGATTTTGTCCTTCGAAACAATGAAGCTAGCCGCGCGATACCCCCGGGAAAGATGTCCCCCAATTTGGAGGGACCTTATCAAGTCTCGGAAGAATTGGGAAAAGGCGTATACGCTTTAAAAGATTTGAATGGAAAGAAGATCCCGCGCGCGTGGAACGTGGCACAGCTTAGAAAATGTTTCATGTAAAAATTGTCAAGTTTGTAATCAAGGCTTTTTAAGCCATTATGAATAATGATACGCGCTATCTTCTCTTAATGTGGATTCTATTACCTTTTGCATACATGTTTGACACTTCCCTTTATTAATTTTGAGCAATATGACAACATTGTATTGACATCAAAACGAAATAAAACGAAGTAAAACATACATGCGCGAGCTTCAAGCTCAAACGCGTTAACGAGTCTTAACTCTAAAACGTCAGGGCCTTAGCCCAATAATATGAGCCTTAGCTCAGGGCCTTAGCCCAATAATGTGAGCCTTAGCTCAAATCACTCACAACATCCATCCTACATACTGCGCAGCCTGACCATAAAAATACCTAAGTACAACTAAGGCAAAGCAAATGCCAAAACATAGTTGTTAAGGTCTCAGGTCGAGGTCGCGCATGAAATTGTAATGGATATCTGAGTAACACATACTGACACGTAAAGGCTAAAAAACTCATAATTCCATATAATAAATGCGAGATAACGTCGCGCAAAAGAGAAATAATGAAAGCGCCAAGGCACGTGTCAACATAATCAAGATATGGCAAAATCACATACAATATGACAAGGATTAAGTATAATAATTTCCTTACAACCTTGTTTTTATTTCAACGTGCAAGCATATCTTATATTCAACAAGCAAACATGCAATATAAAGAGATGAATGGGGAATGCGCAAGATGCGAAGAAGGGAAAAACAAAATTTCATTCCAAAGCATTGAAATTTACAAGTTTACAAGATGATGAGATACAAATTACAAATAAAAATAAAAAACATGAAGGGCTTCTCAAGTCTCCACGTCGACGTCAGCCTCTTCATAGTCCTCATCACCGCCCTCAGCACCTGGCGCAGCCCGCTCCTCGTCATCTCCAAACTGACCATAGTCAAGTTGTTCGTCAGTAATAGATTATTCTATCACAATAGTGTCAGGAGCGGATCCTTTGGCCACGCCAGAGCCGCTAGCAGGGGCAGCATTCCCCGCGCCATCATCGCCGCCACCAGCCCCTTCGCACTCGTCAAGTAATTTCTTTAGCGCGCCGAGATCGGGCTGGTCAGCAAGCGCGGATATCTGCAAATCATAAGGAAAAATATGAGTAAAAAAAGACTTGGAAAATAAATCAAAGTAATCTCATTAAGGTTAAAATACCTGCGCAAGGATGGGAATGAGAGTATTCAAATACTTCTCCCCCATCGCGGCCATGTCCGCGCAGGCAACGTCGCTCTGATAAGGGTAGTCGGATGGGTTCTTCTTTAGCATGCCATATTCATAGCCATCCTTAAACCCTTCAGCTCGACCCACCAAGCGCGCGGCAGCGTTGCAATCCATCACAAGGGCCTGAAACTCGTCTGAGTATTTCATCGCGAAAGCGCAACGAGTCGTACCCTGTGAGATTAGCCATTGGCGATCCTGCGCGAGGGAAGCAACAGACGTCTCAAGAGCAGGAATCTGAGAGTTTAACAACTCAACAGTTTCCTTAGTCTGTTTCAGCTCCTCTTTGTCGGACGCTGCTGCCGCCAAGGCTTCTTCCTTTTCCGCTCGCGCAAGCTCGAGTGCTTCTTGGCTAGACGCTGCCGTCGCCAAGGCTTCATCTTTCTCGGCCTGCGCGGCCGCCAGCTCCTTCTTCAGGCGCGCAACCTCACTCTCCAGTGATGATTTGTCAGTTATAGACTGGACAAGAGCTTGGTCACGCGCCTCCGCGTCCAGCTCCAAGTCGCGCACTCTACGCGCGTACTTGGCCGCGTCCGCCTCGGAAGCCTGTAGCTTCTCCCGCGCAGCCTGTAGCTCATGCCCGCGCTTCACGAAGGCGGCGTTGGCACTTGCTCTGTTCTCACTGAGCTCTGCTTGGAGCTTCTCAGCTCTCTCTCGAGCATCAGAAAGATGCCAAGCAGACACTTTAGCCTCTTGCTTGGCTTCCGCAAGAGCATCACGTACCTTTACGTAATCATAGCGAAGCTCTTGGGAGGCAGCAAAGAAAGTCGACCCAGCGAACAGATGATCGTTGAGCAAGTCATCGCGAGCGCGGCCCTCCTGAAACCTCCTTTCAACTGGAGGCACAGAATGAGCCCAGAAGTCCTCACACACACCCATGGACTGAAATGAGCTGTCCTCAGTAATGTTCCATCTCGGGCGGTAAATGTGATCGGCTTCCTGCAAACACAAAGTAACGATCTACGTCATCAAAACACTAATATGGAAGTCCGCGCAGCGGAGCAAAAAACGAACCAATACCTGCGGGGATGAAGCAGAAAAGTCAGCGCCAGGCCCACGAGAAGACGGCCCCGCGAAACCTCGTGGCGCTGCAGGGCTGGCGCGGCCGCTGTCGGAGCCTTCAGCTTGAACCTCCTCATCCTCCTCTGAAGCAGGCCTTTTCTCCTGCGACCTAGAACCAAATTCAGTCTCGCGAGGAGGGCTGCGCGCAGGAGGAGGTGAGGGAGGTCTCGACGCAGCCAGATCGGCGCGTAAAACGGCCTCCTGCTCCTTAGTAATCCCGATGAGGGGAGATTCAGTGCTTGCAGGAGCAGGAGCAGAACCAACGGCGCTGGCACCGGCGCCAGGAGTGCCGCCAGCAGATTGTACGCCAGCAATGACTCCTATAAAAAAATCAACAAAAAGAAATGGTTCATGACTTGATCTAAAAGAAAAAGTCAGAAAATAAAAGCGCAATACATACCTTGGCGCAACTCCGTTCGCGAGGCAAACATCGCCATGAAGTCCATTCTCCCCTTTTTTGAGGGTAAAACAGGGGACTTCGAAGCGACCTCCGGCGCAGGCTCGGCACCTTGTTGCGCCTGAGATTGGTCCACCAAGGTCGCCGGCTCTACAAACATTTAAGTGAGCAAGGATTCATTAGTAATTCTATCAGAATCGCGCTCATAGAACCATAAAGGATAAGCAAAGTATACCTGTCGGAGAGGAAACGGCAGGCGCAACGCCGCTTCCCTGTTCCGCCGCGCGAAGGGAGGAGGTAGCGGCACCATACCTCGTATGGATAGGAGGTCTGCCCACTTTTTGAGGCAGGGAAGACAAGGAAAACTTGGTGGTAAACACCTGGGTCTTCTCAAGTCCCTTCGCCTGAGTAGGAGGATCCTGAACAACAGGGGCATCATCTTTCTTCTGTTTCTTACTGGCCCCCGCGCCAGTTTTCCCTTTAGCTTTACGCTTTAGTTGGGGCGCCTCCTCTTCCTCCTCCTCTTCCGCGAGCTCCAGCTCGTAGTTCTCAAGCGCGTCTACAATACACGCAACAGAAAGGTTAGCCAAATCTGGTATTATAAAGGCATAAGCATAAGTACAAAGGCTTACCAGGCGCATCGCTATCAAAGAGAAATCCCAGATCAACAGGGATGAACATGTCATCAAAGCGATCGGGGAAGCCAACCTCCCCAGCGCCCAGCGCGACGGAGCCACCCTCCATATGCTCATCATAGGCGGCGTGGACATACTCCTTGCTGACTGCACAAAACAAGTCAAATGATATCAGCAAAACGAATTATATTCGCGCAGAAGTAAGGCAATGAGATTAACTTACACAAGCCGTCAACTTGGATAACGGGCTCAGTCGCGCTGTCGGCCCACCTCCTGCTCATACCAACCCCCACCAGAGCCTCCTCACAAATGTTCTTGGCGGGGGATGGCTTGGCAGTCAACTTTTTAACCCAGGCGCCAGTTGGGTTCTTGAAGACACCCACATCCGCAGGCGCAGAAGAGATCGCGCGCATGGTCATGCGGATGGGGATCACACCAGCCTTAATGTAAAAAAATCTCTCAGACCAGTCATGAAGGCTCTTGAATGAAACAGTGCAGCACTTGACCTTCTGACTGCGAGGAATAAATGAGAACCAAGAATCTTGGATCTTGGGCTTATAAAAAAACTGAAAGCGCCGAGGGGTGGGCTCCTCGCGCTGAGATTTGCACATGAACTCAAAATGAGTCATGCGCACGAGTCCAAACGGATGGACTTGGGATATATGAATCCCATAAAACCTAAACACCGCACCCACAAACCTTGTCATCGGGAGACGAAGGTTGCAGTGGGTGAAAAAATGGCAGTAAAGGGATATATAGCCGGTAGGCGGGTCCGCCGCCGTTTGCCCGGCCGCCGGCAGCATGCAACCATACTCAGGGAGAAAACACTGAGAGGCGATAAGGCTGTCGAAATCGGCCTGCCTCAGTTTGCAGGGGATCTCATCCCACTTCTTCACTGCCTTAGTCCTCCCTACCTCCTCCGATGAGGCCTCAGCAGCCCTCTTCCCCTTGTCGGTCTTCTTCAAAGTTGACATTACTAGCGATTTAACACGGCGATTGTTGGGGGAGATTGTGTTGTCTGAGCTATCAGACATACAACTGTAAAATCGGACAAAGGATGCTTCTGAAGAACAGAGATCTGGAAGCAGAAGACAGTTAATCAGGATAGAATGAAAGAAAGGAATGCTTCGAATAAACAACAAAGAAGATGAAGAATAAAAACTCCAAGGGCTTGCTTTTATAGGCCCAGGAGAGAGAAATTTTGGTACTAATCGGACTTCACGCGCCACCACTCGCAGGAGTAAGCCAACGCGAGCGCGACACGTGTCGCTGACACTGTGTGAGGGGACACGAAAAGAAACGATACAGCTGCTGCCAGAGTTCACGCGCCACCACTCGCAGGTACGGACCAACGCGAGCGCGCACGTGTTCCTGACACTATATGAGGGGACATGAAAGGCAACTGTAGCACCTCGAGCACACGAAAAGTCTGACACGTCTCCATCACTGACGCATGTCAACAACAACCAACCACGTACAGGGACGATTCGTTTTCAGCCAAAAGGATAGAATTTCGCGCACCGATGAGTAATAAGAAGAAAAAGACAAAACCCTATTAAAAGAGCAAACTATTAAGTCTAATATCTATCTTACCTCGCTCGCGCGAGACAAGAAACACATTAGACTGGGGGGGCTTGAAGAGGTATGTACCCGCCTCAACACCGAGCGAGGCGGGTCAACCCACAAGATACAGACAAGAGACTTGAAATCAAGATATTATGAAGGCACAAAGCCAAAACCTATGCGCATGGCGCATATCACATATGCTCACGCATATCACATATGCTCATGCATCACATGCTCAGGATTCACATATGCTCACGCATCACATATGCTCACGCATATCACATGCTCACGCATATCACATCTGCGCGTGGCGCATCCGTGCGTGGCGCATATCACATGCTTGTGCATATCACATCTGCGCATGAAACATCTGCGCGTGAGAATAAAGAAAAGACCTCGCGCATCCTCAGGATAGGCGCATATCACACATGCACATAATCAACCTCGTCCTTATCCAAATCAGGATTAGGGCAACCTTGATTGTGCACGTCAGACAACCTTCCAGAAGGTATCTTTTTAAGGAATAAGAATATGCTGATGTTGACAGCTGCCAAATGAAAGGTGGACAACTCAGCATAACCCATGTGCTACCACGTGATTATAACCAATGAAAAAGCACCAGGTGTCCCCAATGACACGTGGCGCAAATCAATTGGAGGAGGCCAACAAGGCCCTAATTGGGTCTGAGCCCAATCATTGGAAACCCTAGCACTATAAATACCACATCAACTCCACAAGGAGAGGGACGCTCAATTACACACAATTACAGAGTATTCAGCTATTAAGCAATACACTCCATTTTCCTTACTCTCATATTATTATCTTCTCCTACAAACACTTATTCTCACACCGGAGGGTTACCCCAAAGAGGACCCCTCTGTCCCTTTCTGAGGGGTAAGTTGACGGTGCTGTTCATTTTGTAGGTGGAAGAACCCAGATCCCAGAGATCCATCGGTGAAATAGCATAATCACACCTGAAGAAAGTAAATCGTCTACCAGCGAGTCGATCCACGTTTCTTCAAGTTTCACTGATATTTAGGATGCTTGATTTTGAGATAACCTTGTTTAATGAAACCTGGCATAATAGAGCTCTATGGTGCATTGAAATTAAAAAAGATTATTTAAAAATCACTATTACATAGGTAGACGGTGGATTTGCAGTTAGTCGTCATCTCCTACTTTATATCAAATTTCTTTAAATTGTCGCATAGCATTTTGATATTTTTTTCTTTTTCTTTTTTTACTAAAATACTTTTTATTAAATCTTTTTAAATTGTCACATGACATTTTGACATTTTTTTTCTTTTTTCTTTTTTTATTAAAATACTTTTTTATTAAATATTTTTAAATTGCCACATGACATCTGCCTATATAATAAAAGAGTGGATTTTCAAGTAATCATCATCTCCTACTTTTCATCAAATTTTTTTAAATTGCCACATGACATTTTGGCAATTTTTTTTCTTCTTTTTTTTATTAAAATACCTTTTATTAAATCTTTTTTAGCATTTTATTTATTTATTTATTTCATTTTCATTAAAATACTTTACATCAAATCTATTTAAATTATCACATGGTATTTTGACTTTTTTTGAATTTCTTTTCCTTTTCACTAAAATACTTTTAATCAAATCTTTTTAAATTGCTACATGACATTTCGATATTTTTTTTTATTTTTTACTTTTCTTTAAAATTAAATTCACATATAGTAGTAGGTTTTGTAAACAACTAGACTATGTCAAATGCAATTTCATTTCCATTTTTTAAACTTAAATATGTTAATTATATGTAATCCTCAACCCTAATTCTATAATAACTATACCCTAATACAAAGTATAAATGTGATTAGACAATACATATTCAATTAACGATCGTCGTCTATTTTTGCATTCGTCTTCTACATTAAAATTATAAGGTTTGTTTAATTTCTTCTTTTTACATGTGTTTCAATCGATATTCATCAACATGGGTATCGATTTATCGAATGCAACACAAAATTAAAAAATTCATAAGAGATTCGTTGGTAAAAACATAGTTTTCTATAAATTATTTATATTCTTTTGGTTCTTTGATTAAATCCAGTTTATGATATGGGACTTCTCAAATTTTATAACTTTGGTTTGAAATTAAAGAGTTCGATTCAAATTTCTATATAACTTTGTACAACATGACCTAAATATATTTCATCTTCATGAAAGCTTACCAATAAGTTTTGTAATATTTGTTAACTACTACAAAACACTAATGTCTATTACGTGTATGCTATTGGTAATTTTATGATATTAACAACAATGTTTGTAATTGTTTATATTATCATTTTTTATTGTTTTTGTTTTATTATTACTCTGTGTACGTACTACATGTGTTTTTGTTATGTTTTTCTTAATTATATATTTTTACTAACTCGTGTATCACACGAGTTCTAAACTAGTATCTAATATACCTTTGGTAAAGATATAGATACACACAAGGTGTTTTCACTTGAATTTAGTGACTAGTTTATCGAGCTGAAGTTAGTGTATTACGGGCCGTTTGTTTAACACGAAGATTGTCTCGTTACTAAAAGTTCACCGGTTTTACATATGAAATATTTAGGAAGTTTCTTTGCCCTATTTTGTTACTCCGAAATTTATTTATTTTTAACTTCTTTTTTATAATTTATGAATTGTGTATACCTATATAGCCATTTGCTTATATATTGTTAGTCATATCATAGACACTCGAACATAATTTTTAACCTTGTAGACTAAAACTTATTTAGTTTATTTTTGTCGGTTTTAATTAACGATGAATTGGCCAGCATTCGAATGCGAACACAAAATGTTAAGATATGCGAGAACTGTATTATGCACTTGCGTTTTATTTTAAGTGTTGTGAATTAAATACAAGTGCTTTATATGGTTGTGAAAAGAATGCGTCCAACATGCGATTGCTATAATAGAGTTTTATTTAGTCCATGAAATAATTGAACCGTGATGGTATTGCGAGTGTAATTTTATGATAATCAAATCTAAAGTGTTTAGCATACATTTTTTCATTTAAAAAAAGAGACAACTCTATAGCATAGTAATCAAGTTTTGAAAGTGTTTCAATCAGGTCACCCATAAAAAGTTTTGTTCCAATCAGGTTACTAAAGTTTCATTTTTGTTTAAATCTTAGATATTTTACCTGAATAGCAGGTTATGTAGTTTTTTTTTATTTTCTAAATAGTTTAGCATTGCAAATTTTTTTAAAAAAAAGTTTACAAAATTAGTAAAAATTGAGATAAAAAAAAATAAAATTTCTTGAAATTAATTAATTACTGTTCTTTTTAACGAGTAATATGAATTTTTTTAATTTTGTAAGTATAAAATTATTAATCATAATTTGAAAAAAGTCTATGTGTGAGCTGCTTCTGTTTGATTTATCCAAAACAATTGTTGTTTGTTTCATTCAGATCTGAATGAGCCTCTGTTCCATTTAGCAGCAGCAACAAGTCTGAATGATACAGACCTAATTTTAATTATTCAGATGTTTTTATGTTTAGAACCAAATAGTCTACCCCTGACAAAATAAGTATTATACTTGCAGTCCTGATTGACCGCCTATTTTATATACAGTAGTGCTACTATTTAGTATTAACAATCTTAAATGAATTTTTTTGTATTTTATATAGCGACAATGATGTTGACAGTTTGCTATTTTGCATATATAAAAGTTAGATTATAAAAAATTGCAAAAAAAGTAAAAAAAATATAATATGAAAAATTGCAAAAAAATTCATAATTTTCTAACTTTTTTTACAATATTTCAGTTTTCTGTTTTCCAGTTCTTTTTTTTCCTTTTGCGGTATTTTGCAATTTCAAAATTATTTTTCTCAATTTTTAAAAAAATATTCTGTAATATCAAACTATTTAGAAATAAAAAAAAAACCCATACGTAACCTGTTATTCAGGTAAAATATCTAGAACAAAAATGAAACTTTAGTGATCTGATTGGAATAAAACTTTTTATAAGTAACCTGATTGGAACAGTTTCAAAACTTGGTTACTATTCTATTGAGTAATTGCTAAAAAACAATACTAATGCATAATAAATCCTAATAAACATATGGCTATTTATCCACAAATCAAAAACTAAAAATGTATCTTCACTTGTGGTCTAGTGGTACGAAGATTTGGTTCTCTTGAGGAAACCTAAGTTCGATTTCCATTTATGTTATTTTGGGTGAATATTGGCAATGAATGATGCAAGATTGTCCCTTGGGATCCCAAGCCCACCCGAGTTTTCGTCCCACCGTGTGTTACACTAGAGAGTTATGTTCTTTGTGGCCGCACAACGACAACTCCGAAACCAGCTTGGGGGCCCGGTTAAGACACTAAACGCAAAAAGAAAGTCGTCGTTTAAAAAAAGAAAAAGAAATTGAAAATGTAAAATGACAAGGGACTGTATGAAGCAAATCTGGTCCAAATGTTGCATGTTGTAATAAAACATTGACCAAAAGTGTAAAATTACAGATACTTAACTTGGGGCAAAAGCCGCTGATTTTAAAATCAACCAAAATTCCAATACAACACATAAATAATCATTCAGGGGGTGTTTGTTTTTTCTTCAAACATCTTCAAGGGAGCTAATGTCTGCAGGCGCGCAGACATTACCCTTGAAGACTGTTTGTTTTTTTTCTTAAAACAGATCTGAAGTTATCTTCTTTCATCTTAAAAGAAAAGCAAGGAAATCTTGCTTAAAACATCTTCACAAAAAAACCATACTCTTCTCCCTTTGCAGCCACCCTCTCATCCACTGCTCCTACCACCGTCCGCCAACACCACCACCCACCGTACGCCGCCACCACCACCCCCGTACCCCGCCGCCACCGTCCACCACCATCCACCGCCACCACCACCGTCCACCACCCACCATCCATCACCACCACCGTCCACCACCCACCATCCATCACCACCACCGTCCGCCACCACCACCACCATCCATCACCGCCACCACCACCATCCATCACCCACCACCACCACCACCATCCATCACCGCCACCACCACCGTCCACCACCCACCATCCATCACCACCACCGTCCACCACCCACCATCCATCACCACCACCGTCCGCCACCACCACCACCATCCATCACCACCACCGTCCACCACCCACCATCCATCACCACCACCACCATCCATCACCGCCACCACCACCATCCATCACCCACCACCACCACCATCCATCACCACCACCGTCCACCACCAACCAAAACCATCCATCACCACCACCCATTGTCCACCACCGCCACTACCCACCGTCCGCCGCCACTACCACCATCCACCACCACCACCTTCCACCACCCACCAAAACCAAATCGGCATGGCAAGCAAAGTCTAAAAACTAGATGTAACTTGAATAAATGACTTCTATCTTGTGAGATAAGTTTGACAGTTATGCAGACAGTATCAGCTTATAAAAACAAACAGTCTTATATTTTCAGCTTGCAGATCTTCAGACCACATCTTCAGTTGCAGACATGAAAACAGATGAAATCAGCTTGCAGACAGTTTATGTCTGCAAAAACAAACAGCACCTCAGTTAACAAAAGTTTGACATTTCAATAAATTTTACAGAAGACAATGAGTGAAGAAGATGTTGAGATGAATGAACAGCAGGTTCCTTGGAATTCAACTTCATCTACTGTTCCTCTATTGCAGCGTAAGTAAGAATCGCTGTTATTATTTGTTTCATGTATTATGTTTCTCAATCAAGCACTGTTAGCATTTGAAATTGATAAATTTATAGGTTATTATTATAGGCTTTATCATGTTCGTGAATCAATGACTAATAGCACTTATATGCTATTATTTGCTTTATAATCGTGAAGTTCGTAGGATTTTGAGAGCTGTTAGGTTGACAATTGCGTTGAGAAGGAAGTTAAACGCTTTCGTGATTTCTTCGTTTCTAGGTCTTGCACTTGCTCCTGGATCGGAAACATATCAACGGTTATCTTCATATCTTCCAAAGAATAATCAAAACAATATGGTAGTTGATACTGCATCATCTGCTGCAACTGTGAAGCATTCTCCGGAGCTCGAGATTTACTGTTACTTGCCTGTGCTCATATTCCTGATTGATCAAAAACAATATAACGAGGTCATATTTTTTATTTCTTTATTTATTTATTTTGGTTTCATGGGATTTCAACATTGGTTGTTTACATAACTTTTACTCGTCGTGTAGGCTAAGGCTTGTTCTTCAGCAAGCGTTGTCCGTTTGAAGACCTTGAACCGGAGAACAGTTGATGTTCTGGCTTCTAGACTCTACTTCTTTTACTCTCTTAGCTATCATCATCATCATCATCGTACTCAGTATATCCCACCAATAGCAATGCTATGGTAGGGTCTGAGGAGGATAAGATGTAGACAGCCTTACCTCTATCCCATAGGGATAGAGAGGCTGCTTCCGGTGAGACCCCCGGCTCGATAGTAGTTTTGCATCAAGCCTTGGACATAAGGCACATAGCACTCAATCATCGGGACACCGGCTGATTGGTTGCCCTTGTCTTAGCTATGAACTTACTAATGAACTCTCTGATATCCGGGGGTGCATGCTGAGCTGTACTTTATTGGTTTATTATTATTAGTGTTTATCAATGTCTAACTATTGTATTTCTGTTTATATGCAGTAATCTTCTTGCTTTTCACCGGACTGCTACATTGCGTCATGATGAATTGGGGCAGGTTTGTGTCTTGCATCTTGCTACTGTTGAGAATTAGGCTTGTAATTGAACTGAGTGTTTACTGAAACATTAATGAACCGTTAGGCAGAAAGTTCGTTTCTTTAATTAAAAAACGAACATAAACAGTTTCTTTTGTTTATATAGTTAAACGGATGGGCATGAATTCATGTCTCGTTCGTTCATTTATTTATTTCCGTGAATGTTTGTTCATTCAAATTCGTTTATGTTTGTTGTTAGTTTATTTTTGTTTGTATGTTTGTTTAAGTTTATTTATCCTTTTTAGTTTACGTTTTTAAAAAAGATTATATAAATTTTATGGGCACATTCCAATTTAGTCTAGTTTAATAACTTTTTTAAACCCCACACGTTCATGGACACGTTTATTTTTTTAGTGGACAAACACGGAATGGGAAAACCTTGTTCGTTTAATTGTTCATGCCCGTTCGCTTTGTTTACGTTCGTGGACCGTTTGTTTATACTGTTAAGTTAATGAAAGAACATAAATGCATGCTAAACCTCCATTTTCATATTCATAACAAACGATCACAAACAAGAAAACTATGTTCGCTTAATTGTTCATGTCCGCTCGTTTGTTAGATTAAAGTCAAACGAATGAACACGAACATGCTCTATTCGTGTTCGTTCGGTTCGTTTACAAGCCTATTGAGAATGCTTATTTTTTTATATCAGTTTTATTTATTTTATTTTTTGTGAATGTGATGTGATATGCAGGAAACACTTCTAAACCTGTTACTTCGCAATTACCTTCATTACAATTTGTATGATCAAGCTGAAAAGCTGAGGTCAAAGGCACCACGTTTTGAAGCTCATTCAAATCAGCAGGTATAGTATTCAATAGTAATAATAATTGTTAAATTACTTTATGTTGATGCTTGATGAACTTTGTGAATTTAAATACGCGTTCTGTTTATTATACTTTCAGTTTTGCCGGTACTTGTTTTACCTTGGGAAAATTAGGACAATTCAGCTAGAGTATACTGATGCCAAGGAATCTCTTCTTCAAGCTGCACGTAAAGCCCCTGTAGCTGCTCTCGGGTTTAGAGTTCAATGCAATAAGTGGGCTGTGATTGTGCGGTTACTTCTTGGAGAGATCCCGGAACGAACTGTTTTTATGCAAAAAGGCATGGAGAAGACGTTGAGACCATATTTTGAGCTGACAAACGTGAGTCTTGATTTTTGAATTTAATAGTAGATTATATTGGTATAAAGTTATTTCTCAATTTTCAGGCTGTTAGAGTCGGGGATCTCGAGTTATTCAAAACGACAGCCGAAAAATTCTCCACCACGTTCAGCTCAGACCGAACCAACAACTTGATCGTGAGGCTTCGCCACAATGTCATAAGAACCGGGCTCCGCAACATCAGCATCTCCTACTCCCGAATCTCTCTCGCTGACGTGGCAAAGAAACTAGGACTCGACTCACCAAACCCTGTAGCAGATGCTGAGAGCATCGTCTAAAAAGCAATCCGTGACGGTGCAATAGATGCGACACTAGATCATGCAAATGGTTGGATGGTGTCTAAAGAAACCGGTGACATATATTCCACAAACGAGCCTCAACAAGCGTTTAATTCTCGAATCGCGTTTTGTTTGAATATGCATAACGAGGCGGTCCGAGCCCTTCGGTTTCCACCAAACTCGCATAAGGAGAAAGAGAGTGCTGAAAAGAGGAGAGAGAGACAACAGCAAGAACAAGAGCTTGCAAAACATATTGCTGAGGAAGATGATGACGACTTTTGATTGTAGGAATTGTTTTAAGGTAATAACTGTCTGTTTCATTATGTTAAAAAGTTAAATTATTGGATTTTATCTAAACATTGCGCTGTTTTTTTTTTAAATTAAGTAGACTATGATTTATCAAAGTAACAATTGTTTGTTATATGGGATTTCATGTTTTTGTGACAACAACAAAGATCAGTTAATTAATTACAATTATGTCATGTGGTTTCTTTTACTGTTCTATGGATGTGAAAATTAAATTAATAATTAGGCTCCAAACCTTTGCACCTCTCAATTTTCCTCATGGTTGTACAAATCTCGCCTAGGCGCAAATTAATCCCTAGTCAGCACCCCACTAACTAATTACCGATTAATCGCTTTCTGGTCAAGATCGGTCACAATTAAAAATTATAGATATATAATTTGGTACAAATGTATATTAAAAAGTAAATATAAATTCAAATCCGACTAATTGTGATTAATCCTTACTAATTCCGATTAATCACAATAGTCCCTAACCACCCTGTCTAGCACTTAAGGATTTTTACAAAAGCAGCCATGGAAACGGTCAAGCTAATTAAATTGCCGCCTAATTAATTCAATTACGTAGCTAAGCTAATTTGTAGTACATAGAATAGTGGGTCAGTTCGTATTAGTATTTTTTAGCAAGCAACTGCAGAGGATTAGTTATAGTAGTTTTACTTTTCTTTGTTTAGCAAGCAACTGTAGGGAGATACAAGGACGAGGAGTCATCCTGGAGTGATAATTGATTTTTCCGGAAATCGAATTTCCCTCATATTAGCGGAGGGGATCCTCGAGGGCAGGTACTGTAAAGCGGATGAGTTCTTCCGTTACTATCACATACCCGACGGTGCATCAGGTGGGGGGTGCGTTGGATTTCTTCACCTGGATATATACGAACCAAGTTGGGGGTGTTCAAATATTCTGTATCCGAAATTTCTGAAAAAATTTGAAATCCGAAAATGAATTATCCGATAATTCGGATATCCAAATTTCTGATAATTTTTATTTGGATATTGATTATGTAATGTTCGGATAGTTCGGATATTCAAACTATACAAAATATTTTTTAATTATTAAATAATAATTACTATATATAATTTACGGATACTTTTTGGATGTTTCGGATATTTTGGATAATTTTTGGATATTTAGGATAAATTTTCGGATATTTCGGATAATTGTTTAGATACACTGGATAGTTTTCAGAAACTTTGGATAATTTTTTGGATGTTTAGAATATTTCGGATATCTGAAATATTTTTAAAAGTAGTTCTTAAAATTTTGGGATGTCCGAACTTCGAGTATCCGAAATTTCATATTTGGATTCGCATAGTGAAATCTACTGTCCAAAATGTCCGGATATCATATTTTTAACACCCCGATGTGTGAGTGAAATAACGTGCTTTAAGTGTTTAATATTGTGTGTTTTCATTGTTTATATCTATCGAACACGACTACTTTGTTTAGTTTTATGTTATAGGTGTCTGAAGCTTAAAGGAGCTAACCTGGAACATTCAAGACGGTTAAAACACGAATATTGGACGTGATTCGGAGGATACAAATAGATTGGACATCAAAGTAATGGAATATGAAATGACACAGAGTTAGAATACAAAGACGTGGCCGCAAACAGGGAGAAAAATGGAGTTGAGATGAAGATTTTATGAAGAAAACGATATATTTAAGAAAGTTGTTAGAGTAGCTTACGATGGCGTCACCGTAGCTTATGGTGGACCAGTAGGCCTAAGAATCTGCCTTACGGTTTTTATTTTCTTCATACCCCACCGTAGCTTACGGTGGCCTGACCTTAGTTACGGCGGGCCTGACGCAAAAGTTTTTTTTGGGGGTTTTCTTCCATATAAAAATCCTGTTAAACCTAAAGTCATTATTCATTCACACCCTAGCCACCAAGGACGATTTTGAAGCAATTCTTCATCATCTTAACACCTCTCAGTCACCAAAATCATCCATGAATTCATCCTTCCAACCAAGAATCAAGAGAACCAAGATGCATAGGCAAGGCTAAACCACTTGTAATTGCTTCAGATGTAGGGTTTGTATGAGCTGATTGTTTTTGTGACTTCCATCTATGATTGGATTCAGTTTTGATTTAATCATTCGGACAATCTAGCTTTACGTTTATATGAACTGATTTAACAATTGTTTTTTTGGGATTCGGGTTTCTTATCAATCAATTGGTTTGTGTTTATCAACATTTAGGATGAGTTCTTATCGTCATTGAACCGTTTACCTTTGAACATTAGTTTATTTGGAGTCTTATACTAATAAATGGTTAATTAGATAGATTACGATCTGTTGTGTCAATTTGTCAGATTAAGTTATGTGAATCATCATAAGCAAACTAATGTTTCTAGTAATTATTTATAAATTAGTTAACGAACCATGTATATGTTGTTATCCATGAGATAGGATTTACAATTATACAATTCATTGCATTATCTAAACTTGAAGTGTAGTCAGTAGTCACACTTTTTTCATATTTATTTTAAAACTAAAGTAATCGTGTTTTCATAAGCAAATCTTTGAAACCGTTTGACATCGCCTATCCTTCTAGCATAATTAGTTGTTAAGTATTGAACTTGATTAGCACTTTTCATCAATTCCTTGTGGATTTGACACCTTATTTTCCCTTGCTAGTAAAGACATTTTATAACTGTTTTTATTGAACTTTCGACATCGATCACAACCCTAGACCAAGTGATTAGTTATTGGGGTGAGTTTGAGATTCTTAATTAAGTCCAAAAGGACGTTTGACACACAAAAAAGGTCATTATTAACTTTTTCATAAAGTCATAATCTCGTAACTTATCATAGCTCCTTATTTACACTACTTATAAGTTAAAACATAAAAGGCATGATGACTTTTCCAAACACCTTATCAACTTATTAACTTTTAGAAAAAGAAAACGTTAATAAGTTATAAGGATCATAAATAAGCACTCCTAAACACCCTCTTAATTCATGCCTAATGTTGAATTTCAAACCTCGGATGAACATTTATGCAACATCAAGCAAATGGATACAATGTAGGAATATATCGTCCAAGACTTTGCCAAACGGTCCTCTCCCTCTCTTGTGCCTCACTGCCCGAGCATTGTCTATCAGGGGATTTATAAACAGTTTCAAGGAAGAGCTTAGATTAGATTCACAAACCGAGAACAATTTGTAAGGCGATGAGTTGTTAAGATATGTAGGCTTAAACCAGGTCTACGTTTCGGAGGAGGCACATGATAGGGTCAGCCAACCCTTGTCTCGCGGTGTAACAACCCACATTTTAGGCCTATAATTTTTTTTATTTAAACATAAGATTTAAATTTCCAGCCTTGATTACAAGAACAAGAGTCTAGAATACTTGGCCCAAATAACTTGAAGCTTTAATAACCAATTACACTATAACACAACAAGTTTGAGACATTAGGCTCCACCCTCTCCGTAAACACTTACAATGGGTTCAGGTCTTGATTACCAAGCCTAACTTAAAATTTTAAACTTTGGTCTTTTATAAACTTAATATTTTATTATCCATTTATAGTTTAAAGATTATTCAACTAATTTGTAAAAATTACTAGCTTACCACATATAACTCAAAACATGAATATTAATATCAATACATACGTAAATCGTAGAATATAAACCCCCCCCCCCCCCCCCCCCTTGCATCTAGCATACTAAATAACCAAATTAAATTGTGATTGAAACATAACTATGTATTCTATTATTAATATTATAATTATTTTTATAAACTACAAACCACCTAAATTACTAACTTAAAATATAACTATGACATAAGTATTATTATTATGTTGTAATTAATGTATAAATAACCCTGCTTCCTACATACTAAGCCAATCAGTTAACTTCCGCACTAAACAAGATCAAGGATTTCAAATTTGTAAAAAAAAAGAAAATCATATCATACGTTTGGTTACACCACACCTGTATAAATCTTTTCATTATCTCACCAAATCTTCTAAAGATATAACCAAAGTCAATTACTTGCAAATTCTCCCATAATCTCATCATCTCTGCAAGAATCCCTCAACATCCTTCCATATCTTTTTCAATTCCAATGTCTGATATAGGAAAATCAATGTTGCAGAAGTTGTGGCCAACCATAGTCCATACAAACCAACTCTATAAGATCCCTCAAAATAATCTCCTGATCATTCATTCTCCTTAACAGTCCATTATATTTTTTCTCAATTTCCAGCCATAATCTTTCTGTTCCAGCCCCTATTCAATATCTTGAAGGTCTCCTAAACTGATTTCTTGTGCTCTTTAAAAAAATCATCAAGTATCTATCAAATCCTGATCAAGGTTAACCAAGAATTTAAACTTTCATCCTTGAATTGGTTATCACATACACATTCAAAACTTTGTAAGCTTGATACAGGTGTGTGTTAATCTGAATTCTTATCATTCCTAACTTATTTCACAGAATGTTACATCCCCTTTTACTACCATTAGCCCTATCTGTACCCATCAAGAATGATTGTCCCTTCATCACACAGTTAACATAATCCCTCGACACGTATTGCAAGTTTCCTTGATTCTTTCTTTGATTTAAGTTTTGATCATTCACCAACTAAATTCACAGAAGATAATAAACCTCGAGATATTATATTCCAGCTCCTCGCCAAGCCATTGGATCGGCTCACACGGAAGGTCATTTACCTATTTGAAGATCATAAGAGTCGTGTGTTCCAGTCCTACCAAGAGGTACAAAAACTATAATCCGAAAGCCTTCGTTTTCGTTTATTTTGAGTTTTACACACTTATAGGCACCATGGATATCATACTTGCACAATATTATAAAATCAATATTTTCCAGTAAGCATAAACATCCCAGTCTTTCCAAAACAATGAGTCACTTTTGAAAAGATCATACACACAATAAATATGATATAACTAAACAACTTACGTGATAAAAAGCACTTATAAGCCGAAACCATGATATTTGTTTGAAAACTTCCAGGAGTAATTTTCTCCAGAAAGTATATGTATAAACTAAGCGTTTGAAAGAAAAATCACCTTGTTTTAACATACGGGTTAATCACACGGTTAAACCGAATGTTAACGGGTTAAAAACCCGAAATCAAAACAAATATTAATAACATCAGACCTAGACCGCTGCCCAAACTTATATCTACTGCTAATACCAAAATAATAAGTCATCCTAGTATTTCTATAATAGATTATAACTTTTACGAATAGCAATAACCGCACGAATGCGTAAGATAGCAAAAATGGTCGAGCGAAACTAAAAAGCTAAAAACATAAAAGCTACGTGTATATATATATATACATATATAGATTATTATCCTCAACAATATATCAAAAATGAGAAGGATTGATAGATGTTTCAAGACCGACGCCTCTTAGAACCGCATAATAAGCGATTTATGCCTAAAAGGCGTTTCTAAAACTTTTTGTAAAAGCATGCCATTATGTAAAATACGCCTAACGGTGTTATAAAATGTTTTCCTAAAATTTTAAAATGATAAACTATATCCTAATTATACGATGACGCTTTAAAACGTGATATTCACCAAAACCGACAACTAGAAACATGTATTTTTCAAATCACACATTTTCTATAAAATACTTAAATCCAAAAATGTATTTTTACTTTTTATAACCTGAGGTAATTTTTAACTATGATTACCAATATTTTATTCCCAAAAGCTATACACTTATTTATATACTTTGAACAAATAACCTCATAAGCATGGGGCTAATGTTTACCAATATCTTAAAGTTATAGTCCAGTGAATATTCACCCAAAACCAAAGTATTTTGAATATGTAAGTATCTTACCATTATGTGTTGATAAGTGTAGATATATAAAATCTTACGAACATGCGTTTTTATTAAAACCGAACAGTTAACCATTATAAGACCCAACGTAGTTATTAAAACTAAGAAGTAAAGTATTATTATTAACAACATAATTTATTGATATACATGAACTACATGTTTAGGATACATATCAATCTAGCATAAACCTTAATTATATTCTCACAAGAGAAAACTTGAACAATTATAATTAAGAAAACTTTGTCCTTTCACATATTGCAATATGCAATGATAATCCCTAATAACCAAAATAAAATCGTAACCTTAATCTACTTAGGTCACATGCACATTGTTTTTTTACACATATTACTTTTAGTGACAACTTATATGGATTTAGGGATGTCTATTATTTGGAGCCGTCTTCGGCATAGCATACAAGATTTCTTTATTATTTGTGTCTTCACGCATAGACCCAGGTGAGTTCATGCACTACCCTTTTTCTTAAATTTTTGGATGGATACATGCTTCTATATGTTTTTAAACTTATTGGTGTATTAATAATCAAGACCGATTTAGCTGCCTTAAACAATCCCCGACTTTGTAGCACAATCATTAACTTTGAAAGGAGCCACAGGATAAATGGGTAGTACCACACAGTGGGCCTACATCATGGGACGACCACCCGCTGAATGATAAAATGCATATCTTGTGACATATAGTTGAGCCATTTGTTACTTATGTTGGGCAGATATAAGTGTAATTTGACCCATAACAAAAAGAGGTATGGGTAAGGGGTATTTATTTTAGATGTTCACGGGTCGTGGACACAGGTTTGATTGTGAACTTGCTTAATGTGCACCATACTATTTAGATCATTTTTATATATATGTTTTCATAACTTAAACTCATGAACTCACCAAATTTGTAGTTGACCCAATTATTTTAAGCATGTGTTTAGGTACTTTTATTCGGATATGGAGATTTAGAGTCTTAGACAAGAGTTCGCTTGGAGATAGAAGATCCTTTTAGAAGACTTATATCGAACCGAAGAGCTTAACCTAAAGAAGCCGTACATTTTCACCTAATTAGATGGTAGTTGAATTTCTAGCTTCGTAGTTGTATTAGGCATTTGATTGTAACTTTGACCTAGTGTCTTAATATAAATTTGTTACCTTATTTCCGCTGTATTTTGGTTGGTATTCAATCGTCACATCCAGCCCTCTAGTCGGGCGTGACACGTGGGCTTAGTTAGGCTTTTCTTGGTGATTAGGTTTCCAAGGGTTTTAACTATAAATAGGTTTACTTATATATTTATCTCATTGTACTTGTAATCTTGTATTGCATAATAATAAGAAACCCTAATTGTCGTAGTGGATGTAGACCAGTCTAGACTGAACCATGTTAAATCCTCGTGTTCTTTATTTGCAGTGGATGTAGACCAATCTAGACCGGATCATGTTAAATCATTGTGTTCTTTAGTTGCTTTTGTATTCGTTTATTCATGTGTGTTCGGTTAGTTTGTGTTATTCCTAACATGAGTCTAGCTCTTGAGTATGAAACAAAGATCGGGTCATCCTCGAGCTGGAAAGGGGTCAAGTGATCTGGAAGCTAGTTTGACTATATATGCTTTTGTCAGTACATTATGTATATAGGTGTTTAACTATATTACATTGAGGGAAAATTCCCAAAATAGGCCAAATGAGGAGAGAGTGTCTCAAAATAGGCCAAAATTTGATCAAATCCCAAAAGTAATCCTTTGAAAACCATCGGCGTCGACGCATTTGGATTCCCGCCGATGGTTTTCGTCTACCAATGCTACAATGACACGTGTAAAGGAGTTGACGCATTCCGATGGTTTTCCAATGAAATTGGTATGGACCGATAATTTTGAAATGAAAATCATCTCCACGAAAACCATCTCCAAAACTCATCGAAATCCGTGTTTTTTTGAAATTCATCTGCTCAGTCAAAATTACATTAAGATTACATCAAAATCTTGTTTAAATGCCATATGTAAAGTCAAATACTACATTTCTACTAACAAGTTAATATCTACTATTACTGACTTAAACCATAACAACACTCTGGCAAAAGGCAATTTATGATTTATTATCGGCCTATTAACGGGCCATCTACAACTTGTAACTCTATCGACAACTCAATAGTTTATTTATGACCCATTAATGTCCACTAGTGATTTATAACATTCACCCAATCACACTACAACCTTGTGATTCTTTATTTTGCCTTAGACAAACAACAACCTTGTGTCATTATTGGCATTTTCACCTGTGGTCGACATGATCACATTACAACTTGGTGATTCATCACGCCACCCTTAGTGATTCATGTCTCTACTTTAGCCTCATTTCAACTTATGACTTCTTTGTCACTTATGAAGGCTAATTACCCTACAATCTACAACATTTTAGTTATTCATGTTACATTTTTGCTATACTAACATCTAAAATATCAAAAATGTTTGCACCCATTTACAACCAATATATTCCTGAGTTAACTTAAAAGTAATTGAAATATACATTATCCATATAACTGTCTTTTTTTAAGCATATACAGCTTCTACCACATGTTCTACCATGTTCACTTATTCCTCATTACAACGGGCGTGGTTATGATAACCCTAATAACACCTTGGTACCGTATGTGAGCTAACATATCAGCCAAGTATCGTAGTCCACACACTATACACATGCATTCCTAGTTACTTTTAAAACGAGAATTTACAATACAAAGAATTTATCTTACAAACCTTCATAAAACATAACATATGAGCTTCATATTCTAGAATTTATGCCCCTGCAAAGACAATGATGGAGAAAGGATGGTTAAAATCTAGATGGTAGTAGTAACACTTACAGTTTCTTTTCATATAACAAACTATGTTTTTGTTTTCCATTACAGTTTCTTTTCATTTATTTTGGATGTGGCTGAAAAATGGTATTTTTAAGTGAAGTAGAGAAAAGTAAATATTATCCTGAAACAAATGTGATGAATATAATTTTTATGCTTTCAACTAATGAAGCCCTTTTAAGAATCATTGAAAAAGAACACTTTGTAATTATGTTTGTACATACCTCTTCATGTTTGGTCTGTATAAAGGAGTTGATATCTGTCATTACGTCACACAGCCCAAAGGATGTATCGATTTCTTTCAGCTTAGGGGTAGACAAATGTCCCTTGGTGAAACCCGTAATGGTAGGCCATTTGCTTATTTGTAAAGTTTCCAAATTTGGGAATGAGAAACCCATCTTCCCTAAGCAAAATCCCTTGAGACCTGAAAGGTAAATTAGTTTTAAGGACCTAAGACGAGGTAACATGATCTCATTCACTTCGGCATCAGATTCGTTTTCCTCTTCCTTCACAACTACCTTTATATAAGTGCAGCCAGTTATACATAGGTCTCGGAGTTGCACTAGACTACCAACCATGGAACATGTAAAGATATGTTCCAAGGCGAAGCAACGTTGAATGTCTACGGTCGTTAGATTTGGAAATTCCAGCACCATCCATCGATTGCTCCTCCATAAATACTTGAGAGTAATTAAACTGTTTAAATTCACTTGTCTTAGATTTGGAATTTTAACAACAGCTTGTGATTCTTTGACGTCAAGATTATTTGTCCTTTCAAATGCTGATACTTCAAATACCTCATTTAACTGACCACATGATTTTAGAGTAACCTTCTCAAGCTTTTGCAATTGTTGGAGCGCATGGGATGGAATAAGAGTTGTTCCAACATCTCTCTGTACTAGATTAATTTCTATAAAATCATAAGAAGAGCAAGACGTCATCCCTTTTGAAACTTTTGGATCTGAAGATGTCGGGAAAGTGGTCTCCAACAAAAAAAGAAAAAAAAGACAAGACAAGACATTTGTTATAAGCTACATCCTTGCAAAGAGTAAAACAAA
>NW_027500001.1:0-55805 GCF_021521415.1 Bidens hawaiensis | reverse complement strand
AAAAGCAAGAGGGGCCGAACCCCTCCTCGCCCATTTCAAGGTCCGTCCATGATCGTAAATAACTGACACCATCGTTGATCACTGAGAGATTACTAACGGATACTGTAAAATTTCTCTTTTATTTCTTTTTATTTTTGTGGTTTGACTTTTGTGTTTGACTCAGGTTGGACCAAGATTGACCAAGGATAGAGAACGATTTCCTCCAAACAACATTATTCTCATGTTAGCCGGGGCTGGCCTATTATGGATGGGCTGGACCGGGTTCAATGGTGGTGATCCTTATGAGGCTAGCTCAGATGCTTCCTTAGCTGTCTTGAACACCCACGTTTGTGCTGCCACAAGCCTATTGACATGGCTCATCCTTGATGTTGTTTTCTTCAAAAAAAGCTTCCGTGATTGGCGCAGTTCAAGGCATGATCACCGGGCTAGTTTGCATCACTCCGGCTGCAGGTACTTCTAATTCCCATAATTATTCAAATTAGAGGTGTTAGTTTTGAATTTTGATGGGTGTGAAATCTTCCATTACATTAAAAGATTGTTTATCGTTGTGTTTTTTGTTTATTTTCATTGTGTATTCTTTCCTGGATTTTATCTTTTTTTTTAAATACGACATTGTGTTATTTTTATCAACATCATATTATGTTTTGCTCACCACTGTGTTATATTTTATGATATATTGTGTCTTTGTACCCTTCCTAAATTTATGAGTCGATATATAGATTATAGAATAAAATAACTTAACCCGTTAAAACACTAACATTGAGATTTGCTACTTCAGTAGTACAATTTATTAAGCCCATTATGTTGTCTTAATTATTTACTGTAAATTAGTTCAGGGCTTTGCATCTTTACCCATATCATTATTTGAATAACACATTTAATCATGATAGCATCACAATTTTACTTTGTATAAAATTTTTCAGGGGTGGTACAAGGATACTCGTCCATACTAATGGGACTACTTTCGGGTTCAATACCATGGTTCACTATGATGGTGGTGCACAAGCGATCCAAACTCCTCCAACAAATCGATGACAGAATGGCAGTCCTACACACGCACGCAATAGCCGGTTCTCTAGGTGGCATCCTCACCGGCCTATTCTCTGAGCCACATTTATGCGAGATATTCTACGGAGCTCCACACAAATACATGGGTTTGTTCCCAGGGTTGCACCACGGAACCCATCTAAGTGTCAGATACGGGGTTAGACAAATGGGTGTTCAACTACTAGGGATTTTATTTGTGATTGTTCTTAACGTTGTGATGACAAGCTTAGTGTGTTTGTTTGTGCAACTATTCGTGCCATTGAGAATGTCGGATGAAGATATGGAGATTGGAGACGAGGCGGCTCATGGGGAGGAGGCGTATGCGATTTGGGGTCAAGGTGAAAGGCTAGAGAACTCGAGGTATTCAAACTATAATGATATTGAGGTCCCAAGCAAGGCTGGTGGTTCGGTCGAGTTGACATGAAAAGCCTAGCTCGGTTTGGTTATGCGTGTTTAGGCTGATCGAACTTTGAACAACTTGTAAGTCGAATTTTTATCGTTAAATAAAGAATGTAACATTGTTACTCTTTCCAACGAATAATACTATGTAGTGACAGAACAACTTCATTTTGAATAAAAACTATGTTATTTCACTAATACTTTTGTTAAATAAAACATGTAAACAATGGTGTGTATTAAAGTTACACTTTTGATTCATTGAAATCATTCATTTTAGTAACTTGTATTAATAAGTTTAAGTGCTTAACCGTATAAAACGTAACTAACATTAGCTAACATTATCTAACTAGCGTGTTCTCTCTGGAAGAAGGATGTGAGTTGTAGCAAAGAAACTGAAAGTAAGATTGAGACTCGTGTTTTACTTTTATACGATTTCTGGTTACTAGTTTACTACTTATTTCGTAGGGTATAATAGTCGGATAGTTGTATTGCCGTTTGACTTGACTTGACCATAATGTCACATGTGATGGATTGTGTGTTGTTTTTATAACTAGAATGTTATAAGTCATTTTGTGTGACACTCCGTAAAACAGGCCATTTTCCGTACATTCCTTAAACATGATTTCGTTACGTTAATTCCTGGATAATTAAAATTTGTTAAGTTTAATCACAACGAGTCTAGCATAAGCCCACATGCATAACACATTGTATATGAATAGTTTGATAAATCAATTGAGTTTTCGAATTTTATCCAATAGATACGAGCGTTGGTGAGAACTTGTGTAAATGACTCGAACGTATCTAGCGAACAAGTGAGGTTTGGTTTTATATTATACGAATATATTTTGTAAAATATCAAAAATGAAAACGAATTGATTCATCGAGCGTATATTATTATTTTTAACGAACCTATTTTGTGAATTTTATCGGTACTCACACAAGTCGACCCGGCCAACACGAATGTTGGTAATAAAATATTTAATATTTGAAGAGTACAAAACAAAAGAAACAACGATAAACATAATTAATGATTATGTATTTGCATACTACATTTAATAACAATATTTGTGTTAGACTATATGTGTTTTATTTATTTAGTTATTTATTTTATTTAAAAAGAGAACTATGTCTCGTAAAACTTTGCCGACATATATATTTATATACACGAGTGAGCACTTAATACACCAATAAACTAGTGTTCGTTTATTAAAAACACCGAATAAATACGGAATATAAATACACACACCCACTCAATACATACCAAGCATTGAATCGAGTAGAGACCATGTTACATCACCCGACTAAAACCAAATCACCACCTCTTCCTAATCGACTTTTAAACACAAAATGCACTCTTAAAAATAATATATAATATGTTATACAAATAAATGTACCAAACGTATCTCCCTAGTCAAAACATGGAGACACCATATCTTTTCTTATTACTTGTACATATCTTTTCTTATGCTATTTGACTCCACATCTCATGATGGCAGTAACTCATCATCCAAGTATGTAAGATTTCAACATATATATTATCAACTCACATTACATTCTTGTGTTGTCTCTATTGGGACCCACCCCTTTTATTTGATTAGTAAACACCTTAGCTTTAACTGGTTACAAGATCTGAGTTAACTTACCACACTCACCCTCCCTCGTTTGTATTATTTGTCCCCACCCCATGTAAGTCGTAAATCACCAACCTACCATACTTTGATATTATTTTCCTTTCCATTTACAATCTACCATTCTTTATCATTATTAATATACTTTTGTCCTATATCCCCCATACTCATGTAACTGGCCTTCTCCACCACTCATTCATATTCACTTTGGAATCCAAAACACACTCAAATTTACACCCTCTGTACTCTCTTGGCACACTTTACCTTCGGCTCTATCTAAGCCAAAACACACATACTTGGTTCAAACCATCGATGCTCCAAGATCAAGCTGCTTTCTTTCAAGCGGAGTCCAAAATTGGTGGAAGCTAGCTCAAGATCTTATTCTTATCTCTAAACACATCCTATCACTAAGTGAGCTAAAGTACTCTAAACCTATCTTTATATTTTATAAACTGTGTTTATGCTAAGTTATTCACCCAAGAATCAATCTACATATTAACATGTAAAAGAATGTTTAAAAATACATAACACAAAAAAACTTGCTAAACATAAACCTTGGTTAGAGATTTTAAAGACTGCGAAATTATTGGCTAAAGTCAAGTTAAAGGTATGTTCAAATGTACTTATACATCAATAAGAATAAATGCTAAGTGTATTTTAATGGTATTTTAAGTGCTCTTAATATGGAGGTACATGCTCATAAAGTGGTGATTTTGTGGCCAGAACTTGAATAATAACCCTCAATATACTTATACATGTATCTTAGTTAAAAGATATTTTTTTTGTATACATATAAAAGTGTACATTTTAAAAGATAGATTTTATGGCACAAAACTTGGATCTATAAAGTGTTATATATATATATATATAAATTATATTTGTCGAAGACATTGATTGTAATTAAAGGTATATCTTCAATGAAATAAATATATAGTTTTAATATATATTTATTACATATCGATTCGTTTAGGTTTAAACAAAATGACCATATATAAAACTAACACAAATTATTCAAAGGTTTAAACAAAATGACCATATATAAAACTAACACAAACGCTATTTGTTTAGGTTTAAACAAACGATACGTTCGGTTGGTGAAAGCGACCGACACAGTGTAATAAACGAAACACTCGGTTGGTTAAAGCGACCAACACAATATAATAAACAAAACGCACGGTTGGTGAAAGCGACCGACACAGTATAAGAAACGAAACGTTCGGTTGGTGAAAGCGACCGACACAGTATAAGAAACGAAACGTTCGGTTGGTGAAAGCGACCGGCACAAACATAATAAACGAAACGACTAGTTAGGTGAGAGACTAGCATAAACCGACTTACTAGTCGATAACAATAACTAACTGACCTTACGCGTATAGGACGCGTGGAGGCAGCGGACCTCAGGTCTAAACTGAAACTGTTAGTGAACTGAAAGCTAACTAACAAGGTGAGTTTCACTACCCCTTTTCTACGGTTTTACTGTTTTATTTATTCGGGGGTGGAAAACATACACAACTGCTTTTATATACGATAATTAGAAACAAAACACACAATCCTTATGCGAACATGAGTTGAACTATGTAGTGCTATAAGTCCCTTGCTTGCATACTATAACCATTAGCTAACGTAGTTAGTCACAGGAATATACGAATAGTACTATTGACGTTGACATTTCCCCCTACTGTTAGGTTAGTCGCGCTAACCTCCGATATTGCATCGAAACAGGGTGCGTATATTCCATCTGTGAGATTTGAACAGGGCAAATGGATATAAGTCGTGGAGGATCATCGTATTTGTTTCAACAGATTATCGTATACTTATTTGCGAACTGATTCAACGTTTTATGAATAACGTGATTTCATACCGAGTCTCAAAAACTGTGAACTCACCAACCATTGTGTTGATTTTTTTAAATGTATGATTTTCAGGGAATTAACAACGCTCATAAGGAATCATGAAGACCGGACCTCAATGCATAATTAGGATACCATTTTGGAGGATTTTGCTTGTATAACCCTATCGATTTTTAGGGTCATGTACGAGAAATCTTCTAATTATTTTCAACAAACTTTTTTTTGAAAATAAGTTATGATTTGTAAACGCTTCTTAATACTATTGGTATCCTAATAAATGTATGTTGGCGATAATCATGTGCTTACGGTATACATGACGTCACTCGCCTGCGTTTCCGTTTTGGCGGGGTGTGACATTTTGGTTAATCCAGATTCACTTAAGGCCAAAAGGAAACAAGAACAAAGATTAATACTAGTTATGAGGTGTCGAGTACATGCTTGTTCATGACTAAACTTATTTCAAACACCAATGAGGCATAGGTTCAAGGGGACAACATCCCCATGGTGGGGGTTCGGGCCAACGCTTAAGGTGGGTTCCAAAGAATAGAGCCCTTGGTGAGGGTCTCGCTGGCCGGTCTCCAAATGGTGCCCATAATGAAACACAAATTAATCTACCTTATTATGCTACTGAAGTTGCTTCGAAGTTGGAAGTATTAATGAAAAAATGCATGAAAACTGATCATTATTCGTAACTAATTAAACAGTAACCATCAAGTACTAATTAGTGGCAATCTAGTCCATCGGAAGCAAATGGTCATAAGTGATAGTGGTAACTTCAACACTGATTAAGTTTTGTGGTGACTGTTTTCCATTGATGTAAATGTCTAACTCCATAAGGAAGAAATTTGTCTATTTTTAGTACCATGTTTCAGACCAATTTTTACACGTTAGTTCTGGTTATACTCTATATATTGTCCAATTTATCTTTCAAGGGTACAAACGAAATCTTTCAATTTGAAAGTGATCTATACAAGATCCACATGAAATATCTAGGCCTATAGGAATCATTGTACAATATATATTAAAAATGGTTGTTGGTATGAATAGTACTAGACACTAACTTATGTGTGTCTTTCGTTGTGTGTGTCAAAAACAAGACTTCACAATGCACATATCTTCACTAATGGTGGGCAATCATGACTTCACAAGTATAGAAACTTCAGTGCACACTCGAATCCATAACATGAAAGAGACATTGTGTTTGAACTTTTAAAAGAGAAATTTTGTAAAATTTTCTAAATAATAAAGCATTCATGATAAAAAGCCATAAAACCAATTCTTTGCCACCCTTAATCATCATGCCATCCAAACTTTGTCCGTCTCATGCTATGCTATTTGTTGTGGTGAGGTTTTAACTTTTAAGTCTGAGGTTAAAGTGTCACATCACTATCACGTAAACAGTGAGACTTAAACTAATACACACTTCTTAACAAAAAGCCACACTATTTCCTTATTAAAGCATTTAAGCCCCACCATTTCTTTTCTATCGCCCCGTTAGGCCTAATGTGCTAAAGCTCCACCCTTTACCGCTCGGGTCTTAACGCCCCGACGCTTTGTGCGTGACATTAAGGCCGGGCCACATCATATTTTGCCACCCCAATAAAGCCCCACAACTAGCGATACGCAGTTAAAACCGACTTAAAAGAACGCTTACAAACACACTCTCACTTTCTCTCTACCTCTATGCCATCTACTGTCTCTTTAATCTTTGGTGTTATAAAATACCCAAAAAAAATGAAATGTAAAAAATATATATTTGAACTTTTTTTAGTGCATAAAGTTTAGAGTTTGCACATGCAGGAAAGGTGGGTTAGACAGTCCGTACTTTTTTTTAATAAGATGGTTGTGGCTCAATGGTAGAACACTCATTTTACAAGTGAGAGGTAGGGAGATCAAACTTCACTATCACCAACTTATATGTGAGATATGAGGGATGACCCTGGCTTGCCAGGGTTCGAGTCCTAATCTCACCCGGTTTTACCGGCTCCTCGCTGTCGTGCCGTTTGGCGGGCGTGGGGGTCGGGTTTTATCCGATGAATCCCTCAACAGGTGGACCGCTAGGGGCTCCGTCCGTCCGGACTAGTGGCCGGATCGGGCTACCTTTAGCCAATAGGAGCTGCGTACGGGGTACCCGGCGTTATTTAGCTGGCCGTTCAAAAAAAAAAAGACAGTCCGTATTTTTGAGCTCGGACCCCATGTTGGAGACCACCGCCCAATCTCTGTATTAACACATACAAATCTGGGCCCACATATCTCCTGCCTATAAATATACCCTCTATTCATTTACTTTTTTCATCTAACATTCATCAATTGTTTGTTTGATTAAGGGGTTTATTATTATTTAACAAATATTATAAATCTCATTATATTTAGTAATTGATTAAATAAAAATTTATCTACCCATTTCCGTTTTAATGAGGTGATTAGGGTGTAGAATACAATATCAATGATTCAATCGCTATAACATGTAGCATTTAGTCATTAAAAGAAATAAATTTCTGGTGATGACAATGTAAAATTTTTTTATTATTTATCTTTCATGATTTTTATTTTTAAAGTGTGATATTAATCTAATTGTTTTCATGATCATAAAATTTGTATTTTTTTAAGAATACAAAGTGCTTTAGAGTTTGTATTTCAAAATTTTAAGGAAAAAATACGACGGGTTATTTCACAAGTAAGTAGTGGTCAAACTTAATCAAGTCTTAGAAATTTGGGGCCCCTTAAAATGAGTTTCAATTTTTAGCTTACTTTTTATACAACCGAGTTGACCTTGGAGAGTATTGGTGTCTTAATTTTTAGTAAGCGAAATTATAGTTTTGTAGTGGCTGAAAGACAGTGTGATGGTAGTTGGAAAAAATATGTAATCAAGGATGATTGCAAGGTATAGCCAGGGGAACAAAGTCGAAAAATGAAACCAAAAGAGACGATAAATGTTGGTTGTGTTTTGTTTTAGTAATACTTACGTGATATAAATATGAAGTTGTAATGTGACACAAATACAAATATACATTACCATAATTTAAATACATAAAGTAACACAAATTTGAAGTGATAATATTTTTTATAAATCAGTTAGATTAGAATGTGAGTTTAAATAATTAATAAATCAAAGTATATCTTAACAAGTTATTGTTTTTTTATTATTAAGGTGCACGAAGTAGGTTTGGAATGAGATTGGTGTGGGTTTGATAACGATAAGAATACACCCAACTTATCTTAATACCAAAAATATTTCTTTCATATTGGGATGGCCACGTCACAGCTCCCAAATGTACGTATGTGTGTGTGAGAGAGAGACAGGGAGAGAAGGAGAGAGGGAGAGAGTGAGATGGGTGAAAGATAAATTTTGATGGATTAGCTAGACTGAAATACGTTTGGAATGGGATTGGTGTGGGTTTGATAACAACAAGAATACACCCCACTTATCTCAATACCAAAAATATTTCTTTCATATTGGGATGGCCACGCCACAGCTCCCAAATGTACGTATGTGCGTGTGAGAGAGAGACAGGGAGAGAAGGAGAGAAGGAGAGAGGGAGAGAGGGAGATGGGTGAAAGATAAATTTTGATGGATTAGGATGAAATACGTTTGGAATGGGATTGGTGTGGGTTTGATAACGGCGATAATACCGCCCCACTCATCTCAGTACCAAAAAATTTCTTTCACATTAGCATGGCCATGCCAAAACTCTCTAATGTGCGTATGTGAGAAAAGGGAAGGGAGGGAGGGAGAGAGATTTTGATGGATTGAGATGGAATGTTAGCACTCTCTCCTTTTTTTTGAACGGCTAGCACTCTCTCCTTAACAGATGGGTTGGGAAAGGATGATCACTCCACCCTAAGAAAATATATATTGTATGTCACACCCCCATATAAGGCCTAGGAGCATGACCCATAAGTTGGTATGGTAATTGTAAATAAATCAGAGTTACGTTTAGTTTGCTGAAGACTTATAAATTTTAAGGATCGAAATATAATACTTACATAAAAGGCGGGATTATAAAATACCCGTTTGAGTTAACAAAAGATTAGTTGTTTATGTTACAAAACCACCATATATTAAGTTTTACAAAATAAAATCCGAGCCATCGGGTATATAAGCACTTCGTCACTCCAAGTGTTAAACTTGTTCACCTGCAAAATGTAAGAAAATACGTCAGCAACGAATGCTGGTGAACACGCTGACGCAAAATAACTTCTTTACTTTATTACCCCTCGAGACTACGCATGCCTCGGCCCAATGTGGCTTAGGAATAACAAAGTCAAATAACACATTATAAACTAGAGCATCTACACTAGGTCACCTCACAAACACCGCAGCGTTTGACTTAGTTAAGTACCCGTAAATATACACAACGGTCGTACTCCCTGCAGGAGAGCGTCCTACGACCAAGGGTGGTGCGATCATGCCCATACATCGCATAGTACCACCTATGTAAGGATCCAGACATATGTATACCACAGCCTGAGGGCTAGGTTCATACCCATAGTTATAACGGTTTTAGGAACACATAGTTCCTTGTAAACAATTTCATATAACAAGTTGACTCTTTTGAAAACAAGTTTAAAAGTTTGAGGGCGTATTCACCTTATCTCTTTAGGATCGGCTTCACTCACCGTCCAAGGGTCTATCCCTTTCTTTATCTCGAACCTATAGTTACGAGTATGAATATTTGTTAGTCGGATACACGATCCGGCTTAAGACCTTTAGTCTTATATCTCAATCCTCGATTGAACCTTTAGTTCAATTCTTATTTACTTAAAAACCTCTTGTTTAAAAGTAAATTATAAACCTTTAGTTTATATGAAAACCCGACGTTTCTTCTTCTCTAAGAAACGTAATCTTTTCTTTTATTATTTAAGAATACTCTTTATTCATTAAATAATATTTTCATAACAAAGAATATATACATATATACTTACACACATATATATGTTATCACATATTCAACATTCAATCTTTCATTCATTTCTTTGTTATGTTTTCTTTTCTTTTCTTTTATCGAGGTATCGAGTATAACCTCGACTTAAGGCCAAAGCCTTGAATATAATATTAAATTATATTGAATTCGATATTAAGCCTAACCTTAATGGCGTACCGAAATCCTAGGGACTTGAGCAGCACTCCGACGCCGCTTTACCTCTCGATTGTCAAACGATTACTCCAAACTTCGGTACCGCGACGTAGCCCAGGTGAGTCACAACGTAGGTCTGCCACGTGTCGCCACGTGGCAGACGTTGTGCCACGTGTTGACACGTGGCGGATGTTGCGCCACATGTGGCCACGTGTCAGGACACGTGGCGACCGTTGTGCCACGTGTGGACACGTGGCATACCACGTGTCTCGTTGTCAGACGCCCCATCGCGGTACCCGATGGGTTTCTCTGATGACCTATCGCGTAGCGCGATGGGTAGAAAAATCAGAATTTTCATTTTAACCCTCAAGTTTGGAATTTGGCAATTTCAGTCCCCTAGACTTTGGAAAGTTGATACTTTGAACTCGAAATTTTCACGTTGTTACATTGTATTTTGTTTTCTATACAATAAAAATTTGAAATATTTAAATCTATACTATATATAATACACCAAACAAGGGCAAATTAAGACACCCATTTTTAAGTAATTTACAACACTTAAAGCATGAGGTACATGTGTTAGTAAGGGTAAACATGTCTTTTAAACACAATTCATTCAACTTACAAGTTTAGTCCCTCATCTTTAACTATATTATGTTTTTAATTTAACTTGTAAACTAACTTCCCACCCATGATTTTTAAACGACTATAGCCTTTTCATACGTTAATATTTTTATAAAAAATTGCACTATAAAAACGAGCATTTTATTCTCTTTAATTTGGATATGATATTGTTGTAATTTTTTTTCATTTTAAGTAAATTAATATGTTACGTAGGGGTGTTTAGTGTCGATTTTGATGGCTTTTAATTTAAACTTGTGAGTCCAACCGTTAATACCGATTTTTTGTCGTCCAAAACCAAACTCAGCCATTGAAAGTTGAAACCGAATCGTTACTAACGGTCTGGTTCCAGTTTAGTTTCACAGTTTAAACTTTAATAATAAATTTAGTTTAAAATAATTAATAATTTAAATGTACCGTCAATTTTAACTAAAAACCAACATAATATGATACTTGAGATGATCATAAATGAAAAATAATAATTTTAGCCACATAAATGGTAAATATTAATGGAAGATCTAGGACGTAAAATAATAACAACAAAGATTACAAAATGAATCATACTGCAATTAGGTTAATTTGAAGTTGTATAGCCAAGTTATTTGTAATAAAAAGATTATATTAAATTAAATTTTAACTATATCTAATATATATTACAAAACATATCTAATAATTAATAATAAAAAACATTAAAATGCATTCAACATTTACAGTCGGGTCTGGTTTCTTATGGCCGGTTGCCAGTATAAACCGTGAACCAACCGTTCACTACGTTTTGAAAATTTTGTAACCGACCAACAAACCTAAAGTAAAAAAAGAAAAAGAAAAAAGAAGTCAAACTAATGACAGATTTAAACGATTTCAATGTTTTAATTGAACCATAAACACTTATATTTGGTACGTGATTAATAAGTTTAAACATACGCTGCATCGCACGGCCACCCATCTAGTAAATATTGATACCTAGCTAGTTCTAAATGGTTGTAGACCGTTGGGAGGCCATGCCTTCCAAACCCCAAACCCCACTTGTCCGATCTCCATTTTTACTTTATTAAAATCAAGATTCTAAATGTTTTTCCACCAGAAGTTACGTATGTTTTTACTTTACAACTTATTGTTTTTATCAAAAAGATGCTTGTAACATATTAAAAGGTTAAAAAGAAAACATAACTAGAGAAAACGTGTGAATATATCTTATTTGTTTCTTTCTTTATTTTTCAAAAGATATGCTAGACAGATAATAAAGGAATATATCATATAATTATTATTTTCTCCATATCTTGTCTACTAATTTTATCTACGAATTTGTAAACATAGCTTGTTCTTGCAAATGCAAAATTTGAATTTACAAACGCATATAAAGGTTTATACTTCATGCATTTACATTAAGTTATGAATTAAGGTTCTGTTTGATATGAAGTGAAAAAGATAATGAAATGGATCATAATAATTTTATTGTCTTGTTTGGTTAACCTGTTAAAATGGAATAGATCAATATTACTTTGTGTTGTTTGATAGTAAAATAAAGAAGGAAAAACAATTGAATGAAATAAAAATGACAAAAATACTCCTACCTCAATATAAAGAAATTTATCAAAACAGTTTTTTCTTTGTTATGACAGCGATGGTGTAGGTGGCGGTGGCGGTGAAGATGGTTATGGTAGATATGGTTGCGACGATGGTGGCAGTGATGGTGGCGGCGACAGTGATTGTGATGAAGGTAGTGGTGGCAGCGACAATGGTGATGATGGTGGCAAAATATCGATTTAACCCATGCTTTCACTGCCCGTAATACGCCACCGGAATATCGTTGTTGTCGTCCACCATTTGTCGACTACCCAAAGATCACCATTGCCTCCTTTAGCCTATTGCAGAATTGTTGCATGTTTTTTATTAATGTTCTAGACTTCTAGTCAATTGCCCGTGATCTTTTTGTCCTATATTTGACTTGTTAACAACTCAATTGTTTAGTGTTCCCGATTCCAATGTCGAAGTACCATTTGCCTGTGTTCATATTCCAAAAGTCGTCGTTCATTCCTGATTCGGTTTCATGCTCTTATTTTCCAGATACAATAGTTCAAGATACGACATGGGATAGCTGGGCATGATCAACGTCTATGCTACAACTTGAGGAGAGGTGTCAAGTATACATTTGCGGTCGTTATTAAAACTCGAAATATGGTTGTACGAAAATATCTCAATTTGATAAAGCTTCTTCATATATACCTATAGATACTATTGGACATTTAGACCATATATGATTGTATTTTCCCAATGAGATAAACAAAAATTGGGTAATCAGTCTTTACAAAGGTATTGCCCAAATTAGAAAGTATTAGTATTAGGGTTTAATTGTGTATAGCCCACGTATTTGAGTTAGATTTCTTTAAGGTTTGTATCTAGTTAATTTCATAAATATTAAAGGTTCCCTCCACATTGTAATCATTTAAAATTTAAATTTAAGATGTAGTCCATTATTTTTTTAATACAGTTATAAATCTTTGATAGGGATGGTAACATATGTGCATTAGACATGTTTTGATAACCCTAGCCATATGGAACTTTTAAAACCATAATTGATAATTCTTGGTAACCCAATTACTAAAACTCGTTAGTTTCACGAGTTTTATTGTGTGCATTGTGTAGTTAAATATTACGCGTTAAAATTTCCTTTACCTAAGGCCATGAGGTATACATTCAAGCTTCTTAACTTCACGTAGCATCACATCACCTACTTACACCATTTCACTCCACCTTACCATAACCAAATTGTTTAACCCTTTACCTCTCTTTATTTAATGTAACTTTTTAACCATAACTGATACTTCTCGGTAACCCAATTACTAATTACTTGTTAGTTTCACGAATTTTATTGTGTGTATTGTGTAGTTAAATATTACGCATTAAGATTTCCTTTACCTAAGGCCATGAGGTATACACTCAAGCTTCTTAACTCCACGTAGGCATCACATCACCTATTTTACCCCATTTCACTCCACCTCACTCTAAGCAAATTGGTTAACACCCTTTACCTCTCCTTATTTAATGTAATTTTGATTCTTAAATTATTGTGGTTGTGTGTAGAGAATTTTTAAAACCCATTAACATTTTAAGTTTTTAATCTACCTTGCATTTAACACACCTTAACCCGTAAAAAGAATGGTTTGCCAGTTGCCACTCGTTAATCTTGTCAACTCATCTTTAACGTTCAGGGCCTAACTCCTAAGACTCAATCTCAAGCTTAACCCAAAAACCAGATTGAAATATTAAATATAATGGAATATATTTAGTCTTCTTTTCCCCTTATAAATCCCTATAAACAAGACCTAAAACCTTGTGTTCTTCTCTCCATCTCCATTCTAAGTTCTTCAACAACTCCTCTGCAAATTCTACCCTCTACTCATAACCCTCATTTCAACTTCTCTTTAGCCAACATTCATGTTCAGTTTAAGGTCTTTAATGTTTCTAATAAATGTCTCCAATTCTTAGTGAATTGTTTGTTTCTGGGTGGATCATCAATTCCACTTATTGGTGCTGTACTCATTTAGTTCAATCTTTCTCAGTTGTCTTCCTCTACTGGTTTTATTACATCTCATGATTCTTCCTTCTTCCTCTGTTTTTCCCATCTATAAATTATCATATCAATCACTCAAATAATCAAATTAAAGCATAATTACCATCTGGGATCCTCTTAATTTCTCCAATCTCTTTCTCAAAATCATCAATTTCAAAATAATTCTTCTTCCTCTGTTTTCGCATCAATAAATAAATCTCTCTAGATCTTTGCTTATACGTAATATCATATCTTGTAATCGATAAAATAATCAAATTAAACCTTAATTACCATCTGGGATCGCGTTAATTTTTCCAATTTTTCACTCAAATCATCAATTTCAAATTAATGGTTTTTCCTCTGTTTTTGCATCTATAAATAAATCTCTCTAGATCTTTATTTATACACAATACCAGATCTTGTAATCGAATAAAAAATCAATTTAAAGCTTAATCGACATCTGGGCTTCCGCTAATTTCGCTAAATTCTCTCTTAAAATCACCAATTTCAAGCTTTTTTGCACTTTCATGGGTTCCACTAGCGGCACAACGACGTCGTCTGGTGACTCAGATCTTCAAGAAGAACTGAACATGAAAAAAAGAAGAAGAATGATATCGAACAGGGAATCCGCAAGGCGGTCAAGAATGAGGAAGCAGAAGCACCTGAACGATCTCATGACTCAGCTGAGTCAACTCAGGAACGAGAATAACCGAGTCATGGCTAGTATCAGCATGATCACACAGCATTGTATGAACATGGAGGCTGAGAACTCGGTGCTGAGAGCTCAGGTGGCGGAGCTTAATAGCCGGCTGCAGTCTATTAACGAGATCATGGTGTTTACGGAACAAGCTGTTGGTGCCGGAGGTGGGTTTTCCGGTGAGCCGTACGGCGGTGGTGGCGACGAGTTTATGAATAACTCACTGAGTTATGTTTACGCTTGCCAACCTATTTTGGCTTCTGCTGACATGATTATGTACTGAAATTGTCACTTTTCAAATAATTAAGGTTGCCACGGAAAATAACATTATTATTATTATTATTATTATTATTATTATGTATAAATAGGGCTTGCACCTGGTATCCCAAGTTTGTTTTTAGTAATTGCTGAAGTTGTATGGTTTGTGGAAACAATTTCTATCCTGTATTGATGTACTTGAAGCTTCAACTACATCACTTGTGGTACCTGCAGGGCTTTAGATTGCCGTTTAAGAGGTGTTTGTGATTTCTTATTTTGGGCTCCTTACGACTTTTTAACTTTTTGAAAAGTTAAATGATTTTTGAGTGAAAAAGCTGTATAAGTTACAACTTTGTAACTTATGACTTTCTCATATAAGTCATCGGAATGCCAAAATAAAGAATTTCAAACACCCACTAAAATAGTATAAGGAACAAAAGGCATCTCACTAGTTCGTTTCTATGGTTTGGCCATTTTACTTATTTTTTTATAATTCAATTTATTTTGATAAACTTGGATTTGAATCAAATTGTTAATTCTAATTTAAATTCATTTATAAAAGCAAAAATTAAACTTAAAAGAGTTTTTATTAAAAAAATAACTAAAAGCAACCTATTAAGAGCTTATATAGGGTGGTTTGCTAAGGACAATCCACGTGGTCTACTTGATGAATGTTAGCGACGGAGACATCGTAAATTGGTCCAAGGGTGTCACAGAGAAAGCGTACTTTGAGAATGAAAGTGCTTGTTTCCACTTTATTAATAAGGTTACCTCAAGAAATACGAAAACTTGCCTGAAATGACAGGTTCTAGTTTAGATTAGTGCGGGATTGCCCACTTTTCCGTAAACAAAGGGAATTCTCTGCGCTCCTCCTGATTTATCAAACGAGTTAATTTACACAAATAAGAATAAGATCATTATAGTTTTGATTTTCAACCGATTCTTCATCCAGAAAATCCGCATAAATATAGTTTTCTTTATCTCAGCTCTTCATGTGAACCACAAAATCTTAACTAAATAATTGATAAGATAAGCATATTTAATTAAAAAGATAGAACAACCAATGAATTTTGCATTCAAGTTGATTAATCAAAAGAGTTAAGCTAATATTTTTTGGATGGAAAGTGAGCATAAATAAGAGGGAACAAAGATGATGAAATCACTTGTCATACCTTTTTCTTATTTATCGAGTGTTTAAAGAACATGTGGCCAGCTATGCTAGTTTGAATGGTTCATATGAGGTCTAGGAAAAGGTGTCCTTTTTTTGGTTCGGACTTCGGATTAGTGGGCGATTAATTGTGTATTAAATGTAATCTTAAGGTAGTTAAAGTTGTCCCGATGATGTTAGACATGGATTATATGCTTTAGAGAATATATACACTTTATTTTAACTTATCTAATAAAATTAAAAGAATATATACCATCTGTTTTATAAAATTTGCAACAATAGACTCTAGCTTAAGTTTTTTATTTATTTGTTTATTATTTTTAACAACAAATTCATTAAGACCCACTAGCAAGATGCAAGGAGACAAAATCAACAACCAAGTTACACCAATCGTCTCACAATAAACTTTTAAACTTTGATCTATTTTTAATCCACACATATCCCCAATGACTTTCCAGAGAATGGACCAAATCATTTATCCTTTACCAAATACACCAACACGACACAGAATAATGTCATGAATCACCTTGCCCTCATGGCTTATGATGCATGAAGTTGCAAGAATTGTGAATCAAAGGAAGACCCCGTCCAGAATGGCCATAAACAAGGAGAGAGAAAAAAAAAGGGTGGTGGGGGGATCTTATACCAATTACTCACAATTTGCAAAAGTAAGCTGGCGAAGAAACATGACGTTAACAAATGCTTGTCACAAGCGTAGATAACCGATTCATTTTTGTTTTCCATCATTTTTTTTTCTATTATTTTCTTAGGAATCCAATTATTCTACTTCATAACGGAATAGTAGCATTTGAGAAGTCAAACAAGAGCCGTTTCATAGAAAACAATGACAAATTACTAAACAAATTGCTAGACCTAGTCCATCTA
The DNA here is from genome assembly GCF_021521415.1 of Bidens hawaiensis. Classification (NCBI taxonomy): domain Eukaryota; kingdom Viridiplantae; phylum Streptophyta; class Magnoliopsida; order Asterales; family Asteraceae; genus Bidens; species Bidens hawaiensis. Next base: position 38,621 of record NW_027500001.1, on the reverse strand, counting down.
TCCGGAGGAAAAAGAAAAATATGAGCTTGTTGTAACAAGGAGAGGCAATTAGAAAGAGGTTTGGAGCTTGTTGGGAGACAACTGCATCTTTCCTTCTACACTTCCAAACTACATTACCATAAGTTCTATCGTAATAATCTCGAACTAGGCAAATTTCATCTTCTTCATTAGCAAAAAGAGTGGGGAAAATAACCCTTAGCTGTTCTTGCATAATGATCCAAAAATGGGTATTATCCCTCATATCATATCGATCTCACTTTTAACTTGGCGAGCGTGATTAAGATTCAAAGTGGCGAGATGATCAATAGTTTGATCCTTGAACTTAACGAGTTTTATCTCACAACACTGTCGTGCCTTCGTGCGAGTGTCCGCCGGGCGTCGGCCCTAGGTGAGGGTTTTCCTCGGTTCGGAGGTGATTGGTGAGTGTAACCCGATGCAATGAATTTTGCCAGTAGCCTATTTGAAAGATTTGTTAGCCGTATAATATAATTTTTTTTTACTAAATTCTAACCCCTAAACGGCTAAACTTACTTTTACATAGCATGATCATGTAACGGCCCATATACATCTAACTAGAGCATCAGCCCAAGTTTTGAAAACCCAAAATCATAAATCTATACAATCACATCGAATTTACAATCATACCCTCTATTTAACAAGTACCAAGAAATCTCAAAAGGGTATTTTGGGAACTCTAAATATACAAACACCGCCACAAAGCCCTATATATACCCCATCTGTTGGTATTAAAGGTCACCACATTCGAAATTTCACGCCTCTTATTAAACCCCTTGCAAGTTGCACCTATTGCGATCGTATCTTAGACTTCATTCAGTCATCTAATCGTAGCCGTTAATACTCCATTAATGGTCAATTAATTTGATATTGTTAATTGTGTTTTAAAGAACCCTAAATCGCTAAAATCGAACTCTTGAATAAAATCAACGAATTTATTAACGTTAAATTTGTTTTAAAACAGTAAAGGTATTATTAATGGCTGATCAAGTTGATCTCTCTATGCACCCGTCCGGAATTGTTCCTACGCTTCAGTAAGTAGTTTTCTTATTACCTTTAACATTATATATAGAAAACCTAGTTTTTCAAATCGTTTAATTAATGCTTTCATAATAACTTAACATGTTTTGTGAGTGCTTGATTTGTTTCCTCTGAATCTGTAATATTATTATGTTACTTTTGGGGATTTATGTGGACGCTCGGGAAGTAAGAAATTTATCGTTAAAAATAATAATATATATGTTGCATTAACTTACTTTGGGCTTTAATGAGTATCTTACAACTTTGATTATCGGTGTATTTTGTATGAACGAGAATCTTGCAAATTTGAATCTTGATTGCAAGCTAGATCTAAAAGAGATTTAATCATGCACGAAAAGGACACGGAAGTGTAATATAAACACACACACACACATATAAATATATAATAGGCATAGATAGTTTGAAAAAAATTTAATGAAAATATAAATCTATTAATCTGCATTCTTCAATACTGACATACTGTAATATTAATCTGCACTTGTGAATTTTGATGTGCTTGTTTTCTTGATACTTGTAGGAACGTTGTGTCTACTGTCAATCTGGATTGTACCCTTGATCTAAAGGAAATTGCATTGCATGCTCGCAATGCGGAATACAATCCAAAGGTATTCTGTAATAGTGTATAAAAAAACGCTTCCTTTATAATAAACTGGAAATCATGGATTTATAATTGTTATTATTCAGCGGTTCGCTGCAATAATAATGAGAATTCGAGAACCCAAGACAACAGCTCTAATTTTTCGTACTGGGAAAATGGTAAGTCTGATTTAGCATTGTATGAGTATATCACCAAGGAAATAGGAACAAACATGTCTTGACCATTTTGACCTTACTGCTGCAGGTATGTACAGGAGCCAAGAGTGAACATCAGTCCAAACTGGCCGCTCGCAAGGTTCTTTTTATCAAATTTGTTTCGAACTTTTAGTCTTATAATTAAATAAATTTAGAATGGAAGCTATTTTGTTTCATCACCAATGTATTTTGTTCTTATCGTCTTTTGCGTATGCTGGTTCTGCAGTTTGCTCGGATTATTCAAAAACTTGGATTCCCAGCCAAGTTTAAGGTAACTTTTCTGTCATAAATTCCATCATTATTCTTATTAATGTATGCTTTATATTCATTTAACCCGATTTATTGTGTTTTGTAGGATTTCAAAATTCAGAATATTGTTGGTTCATGTGACGTAAAGTTTCCCATTAGGCTTGAAGGACTGGCTAATCAACACGGTGCCTTTTCAACTGTGAGTTAACAATCTTCCACTAGAGTTCGCAACATCGTCAAAATGGGTTTGTGTTTAAACGGGTCAGACTAGGTTGAGTTGACTCGTTAGCACTTTTTTGCCTGTTTTTAAAACTAAAAATAATTATTGACTTATTGTGTTAGTTATGACCAATATCATACTTGTGCATTTCTCAGTAAACAAATAGGAAAAAAGTTCAACAATTAAAATTAAAATCTTAGAATAAAAGGCTTTAGAATGTTGCATAAAAATAGGCTTTCGTTTGACTTTCAGCTTGACCCGTTAAAACACAACCCATGATTTTAAATAGGCTGAAAAAGCCACCTCTGTATCATTATTTTATGATTTGTTATATCTGTTTCTTCATACAGTATGAACGGGAATTATTCGCTGGTCTCGTATATCGAATGAAACAACCAAAAATCGTTCTCCTGATATTTGTTTCGGGGAAAATTGTTCTCACGGGAGCCAAGGTGTGTTGATCTTTTCACTTCCTTTAAGCTTTTTATTGTTAAACAGTTCTTTTTATCTATTTATTTTTTTTTTCTGATTTTAACTCTGTATTGACCGTTTTCAGGCCAGAGATGAAACTTATGCTTCATTCGAGAACATATATCCTGTCCTTACTCAATTTAGAAAAAAAGTTACAATGGTATGTCCTCATCATATCAACATATATTTTGTAATTTGACTTTATTTTTGACCAATGTGTGTAAAATTAGAGAAGCAGTGATGCAGAAAAACATTATGGAAACATGAGACGACTAGTTCGTGCCTCAAATTTTGTGACACGATTTGTTGTTTTATGTGCAGATTCTCGAAGATGCTTGAAATGGTGGTGGACATCGACGTGAGAAATGAAGGCTAATGCAAAACATCTTTTTGGCTATACATTGATAGATACTGATTTTGGATCAAGTGAAGATTATAGAGAGTATAACAATTAATCCTTTTGGCTGTGCATTGATTTTTGTTAACAGAAGATCCACATCTTCTGTTCTTTGCATTTGATAATTTGGGCGTTGTGTATATTCCATGCTAGAACAACACACACTGAAGACGATTTTCAATTTTTTTCAATAAAAAGTTGAATGTGTATAGACTAACCTAAACACATCAGAATATATTTAGGATACAATAAAATAAGGGTGCTGCTAAACGCACCCCCCTTGCTCCATTTTTACTAAATATACCCCCCATGAACTTATTACATAAATTACAGTTAGCTCATAACATTATTTATATACATATTAGTCCCTACAACATTACTTTTATTTGATAACCTCCACTACATATATCAAACTAAAAACTATCAAGTATTACTATTAATTTATTTTTCTAATATTAATATTTTTAATATTAATATTAAAAATATTTATAATATCTTTTTAAATTTTAATATTATAAATATTTATAATATCTTTTTTAAATTTTAATAGTATATGTATTTATAATATCCTTATTTTACCACTTATCTTTTACAAAATAAACCAAAAACCCAAAACCCTAAACCCTAAACCCGAAACTTTAAACCCTAAAACCTAAACCCTAAACCCGAAACCGAACCCTAGACCCTAAACCCTAAAATCAAAACCCTAAACCCGAAACAAGAAACCGAACCCTAAACCCTAAAACCGAAACCCTAAACTCGAAATCATAAAAAGAAAACGCAACTTGTAAAAAAATAATATTAAATCCTTACTTTTGTGCTAATTTGGTAATTATATGATTTCAAGGGTTAATATGAAAGTTAGTTTTTCCAAGGGGGGGTATGACAAGCAACCAGGGGGGGTACATTTAGCCTAACCCTGAAATAAACATGACAATTATCTCCATCTAAATTTAAAATAGATTTTTCATAAATAATTATCCATAAATAACCCGATTACTTGCACGCCAAGATAACCGGTTTCTTGTATCCCAAGTCGCTCCACGCAATAGCCATAAGTCGACTCGGTAATTCCCAACAAAATAAGCTTTGTGAGCATTAGAGAACTTATCATATGTAACAAATAGTTAAAGGATGTACCATAGTGGATTCTTGATTTGAAGCTGGTTGTACATGGTCTACCAACAGGGGAAGCTTCACATAGTAATCGGTGCCGAACGTTTCGGTTTCATTATGTTTCTTTTTCCTCTAGTTGGTTCAACATGGTTCAAAGAATCATGCAGTGTTTCTTCTTGGATGAGGTTTATTTCTTCTTCAGTTGTGTTCTCAATGGATGGAGAAAATGGGCTCTTCATGTTGGGCCGATGCCACTCCTTCACGATTAGGCCGTTAATAACGTGAGTGGCCGTTAATATGCATTCTCCCCAAAAGTTTTAGGGCAAGTTGGCTTCAAATTAAGGGCACGTGCCATCTCAAGGAGATGTCTCTGTTTGCATTCTACGTTTAATATAGATTTGACTTGGTTAGTTTTGTATACAATTTATGGCGACGCGTAGATTAAAATAAGGACGTTGTAATGGTGCATTCGAAATATTATAAAATTACTTACATTAAAAGTTATATGCGAAAAACAAAATATGAGTAGAATAGATTATGTTAATATAATATCCATAAACCCAAAGTTATAGAAATAAGTCCGACAACTTTTAACTTTGCGGGCAAACGGTTTCTTTGTCTAATCACTTTCAAAAATCACGTCGTCTCGCCAATGTTTAAAAAAATCCCTTTGACTCGCCTATGTCTAATGACCCATCCTTACAGAATGAGGTCTTTGGTTCATTTGTCCCGGTCGTGACTCGTGGTCCTTTCGTATAGGATAACCATTAGACAATGCATAGTGGGGCGCTTTCCACACTCAAAACCACCCAAAACGCCCCCAATGCGCTTGGGGTGTTAATAATAATAATAATAATGTGAGAAACATTATCCACTAAACCCCTTTTGTGTATCATGCCCTATGATAACGTGCCTCGACATAACACATAACGCCCCCATAAAAACATCATACACAACACACGTTCTTATGAAAATCAAGACTTTTTTTTCTGTTTTTATCAAATATAAAAAAGGATGACACGTGTAATTTATCAAATAAAATATTAATAAAAAGGACCATGTATCCATGGAAGGCTATAAATATGCAGAAACCCACTCTCTTTTCTTTCGGCAATTAAAATCATATTAAGTAAGCGAATTCAAAACTTCACCGCCATTTATTCTTAGATTGTGTTTTCGCAAAGTTGAAGCCGAATTATAGGTGAGGTCTTCTTGAGAGAGATATTAATTTGGGTTTTAATTATTTCTTTTATAGTGGTTTATTATTTTCAAGAACCCTAATGGTTAATAATGTGATTAATGTACAAGAAACAAACAGTAAAAGGGGATTCAATCATGGCAGAAGATCTTTCAGTGAGTAGTAGTAACCCATCTGGAATTATCGTTCCTGCACTTCAGTGAGTATTTTTGATCTCTTTCCCATGTATATTCCTTGTGTTTGATGTTCATAGTTTCACGCATTCACAATTTATTTCTTGAATTGTGGATTCAAATAGCCTTGAGACAGAAAATTGATCATTATACATGTATATGTTGTAATCACTCACTTTGAATTCTTGATTCTGTGTTGCAATACTAGTTTTACACTTTTAAAATTTTCATAATAATTGTAATAGTGGTGGTGGTGGTAGAATAATAATAATAATAATAATAATAATAATAATAATAATACCCCAATGGAAACATTAAGACAGGTAGTGTACTAATAACCCTTTTGATATCTTGAGCAATGCATCAGACTAGTTGCAACCTATCAGTTCTTCTATAGTATTAAAGGCAAAAATCTAAAGAAGTGAATCTATCATAAGTCTATAATTTCTGTTACTGTATTACTTTTGCACTTGTAAATTTTGTGTATTTTGTTTTCTTGAAAATTGTAGGAATGTTGTCTCTACTGTGAATCTCGAGTGTGAATTGGACCTACAGACAATTGCATTACAGGCCCGCAATGCCGAATACAATCCAAAGGTATATAAAGAAAGCCCTTTCTTTTTAAACCAGATATTATGTTTTCCAATCATGGAAAGTCTTTCTTTGTTGTTTATATGTTTATTATTATTGTTATTCAGCGATTCACCGCAGTTATAATGAGAATTAAAGAGCCGAAGACAACAGCTCTTGTTTTTGCTTCTGGGAGAATAGTAAGCCTGTTTTAACGTTGTACGAGTATCTTTTAGGAAAACGGAACAAATATGTTTTGACCATTTTGACCTTATTGCTGCAGGTATGTACAGGAGCCAAGAGTGAACAGCAGTCCAAACTGGCCGCACGCAAGGTTATTTCAAGCCCATAACTTGTATCCGTTAGTTTTTTTAGACAAATGAAATACACAGTATTGCTAAAAAGCATTTCTGAACTTTTAGTTGTTTTAAAAATAATATTTTTGGTCTCATAAGGATCGCCTTTTCGGATGATAAGTAATTTTTAGAAATAGTTAATATACATTGTTAAAAGCAATTAATTGTTGAATAATGAAATTTAAATAATGTTAGTTGTTTAAAATAAATAATGGGATGAATTAAAAATTTAATGTAAAAGACCACTCATTATTACTTACCACAACATATGTTTAGTCATAGTGATTGTGAAACTCTAGTTGACCAAAGTCAACATTATATCTTCTGTAGAAATGAAAATAGGCAAATGGGCCATTCCAGCTGCAAATTTTGCAAAATTCAAAACTTTGCTACTTTCATATGACATTTTAGAATGGAAGGTTATCCTTATTGCCTTGTGCAAATTGTTGGTTCTTCAGTATGCTCGGATTATTCAAAAACTTGGATTCCCAGAAAAATTTAAGGTAGCCTTATTCATATTTAGTATATACTAATCTCTCATACTGCATATTTTCTCTTTTTATACATTTTATCCCAACCTATTGTTTGTTGTAGGATTTCAAGATTCAGAATATTGTTGGCTCATGCGACGTGCAATTTCCCATTAGACTCGAGAGCCTTGCTTCTTCTCATGGCGCCTTTTCAACCGTGAGTTCACAATCTTGTTTGACTTTCAGCCATTATTATAAACAGGCCGAAAAGGCCACCTCTAAAATATTATCATTATTATCATTTTCTGATATGTTATCATTTCTGCTTCTTCATACAGTATGAACCCGAATTATTCCCAGGTCTTGTTTATCGAATGAAACAACCAAAGATTGTTCTCCTGATTTTTGTTTCAGGGAAAATTGTTCTCACGGGAGCGAAGGTCTGTTGACTTTTTAACCACCTTTAAGCTTTTTGTTATCTAATAGCGTTTTATTTAATTCTATATTGACCTTTTTCAGGTCAGAGATGAAATTTACACTGCATTTGAGAACATATATCCCGTCCTTACGAATTTAGAAAGAACCCGCACATCCACAATGGTATATATGTCCTCATCATATCAACCCATTTTCTGTAACTTGACTTTATTTTGGACCAATATGTGTAATATTATAAAATGTGACACAATGTGTTGTTTTTGGTGCAGATTCTTGAGATGTATAAAATGGTGGTTTCTGGGGCTGAAAGTTAATTTGGTGAGCAAAAGTGTAAATATGGTGTTGGAGATTCAAGGCTAGTGTATCCCATTTTTTTCCCCACATTACTGAAACCAATTATGCTGCTTAAAAGTGTATAAAAACCTTTTTGGCACTACATTGATTCTTGTTCAAAAAATTAAAGAATACAGTTCAGAGTTTATACCAATTTAATCTTTTTGGCTATACATTGATTTTTGTTAACAAGATCAACATCTTATGTCCTTTGCATTTGATAATTTGGGCGTTGTGTCTATTCCTTTCTAGAACAAAACATACCGAAGATGATTATCATTTTGTTCAACAAAAAACTGAATGTGTTGATTTTCATTTTCCTATAGTCTAAGCTACAGTTATCTTATTTAATTATATTTCTTGTTCTTAAACTCGTTTTTCGAATGGCTATCGCACATTCTTAAACTCGAATAACGAAGCCGATCTGAAGCGAACCGAGACCCAAATAACCCAACCCGAATTCACCCGAACCGATTAAACTCTTATATCGAACCCGAGATAAATTATTCGGATCGGTATTTGGGTTGAAATACCCAAATTTTGGTTGACCCGAATAACCCGAAGTATAGTACATTGATGCATGTATCCTTAATTTTTATAGGGTAGTTTAGCGGTGAAGTATCGGATCTATCACATCTTAATGTATTCTTGTTAGGCTGTTCTCAAGACTCCAATTAATATTGGATCTATCACATCTTAATGCATTAATTACCATAAAGCATTTTGAGAATGTATCTTCAATTCAAAAACTTAAATAATATAGTATTTAAACCAATATGTATTGAGCATGATTATTCAATTTACACAAGTATTGATCCACATGCTACAACATTCCTTCATCCCGTCTAATGCATGCTATATGATAAATTTTATGTTTTGCTAAACAATATATGTTATTGTTGAATATGGCTGTATATTATGGTTTCATAACGGCTTGGAATATGGGTTTTTAATTTATGCTATTGTTAAAGGTGGATAATTTTTTTAACGGGTTAAACCTGAAACCCGACCCGAATTTACCCGACCCGTTCAACCCGAAACCGAACAAACCAAACTTATTTGGGTCGGTTCTTGGGTCAATTTGTTTTGAGCTCAAACCTGAACAACCCGAAACCCGAAGAACACCCCTACGCTACATGGGAAAATTGTCATGATTTCTTATCACGTTTTCCTGACTTCCTGTTGTAGTAGTTTACTTTGTAACACGTGTAATACATCCTTGTGGTAAAGGATTTTGTTAAGGGAGGGGTATTGCTATGTGTTAGAAAGTATAAGATTCGTTTTGTAACTTTTAAAAGTAAAAGGGGTAATTGTGTCAATGTCCTAAACTCAATTTGAAAGTTTGTTAAAATACAGTTGAGAGCTAGGCGCGATGTTATTTAAATATATATATTTTTTAAATTCGTTTGTTATCCCATATTAAATGCCAATATCTCGTCTTAAATCTCTCCCCACAATTCGTATACACTAAAAGATCAAAATAATCAAAATCTCACCCCTTTTCTTGATGTTCATATCGAATTGCAAAATCGTAAGCTAATCATGTGGGAATTCATATTCGGTTTTGTTTTTGTTTTTCATGAATCATGGTATTTTATTTTTCATGTTGTTCTATTGAATATTTGAATATGTTCAGGCGTTATATGTATGTCCCTAGATATGTTAAATTATTATGTTATTTTTGTGGAATTATGTGGACTTTGAATCTTGATTGCAAGCTAGAAAAAACCTCTTCCTATATAAAGTGGTAATCATGTTTTTGTTGATGATGTATTTATAGTCATTTTGTTGTTATTCAACGATCGCTGCTGTAGTCATGCGGATAAGCGAAAATTAAGGTTGTTGTTTTAGGTTTTCTTATCCTCATGATAACAGCAGCGAAACGTTGAAACGATAATAGATATATAAATAACAAGGGAAGACCTTTTTATAATTGAGAAACATAATTTCCGGTTTATAAAGGATGGGTTATTTATATACTATAACAAAATTTGTATTGTTGGATTGTGTTATACATTATGAGCTTTCAATGCAATCACCTTTAGGTCTAGCATGCAATCAAGATTCAGAGTAGACACAACGTCCCTAAAAGTATCAAGAAAATAGATATACGGAAGACAACAAGCTTAACTTTTTGCCTAATTGTACGTGTGATTTAACATTGTATAAGTAAAGTACTATTAAGGAAAACATAACAAGATACGGAAGACAACAAGCTTAACTTTTTCAGGCTTTTGATGTGTATGATTTTGCTACGTATTACGTTAAGGCGAGTGATCTCTATCTTTAAAACAGTTTCGCCACCCTTAGTTTTTTTAACGTGTGTGCGTTGTTTATTAGCAAATTACCTCCCAACATTTGTTAACCAGCTTTTGCACAACGAGATGGGAATCAAGGTATTAGGTTTACTAAAATCTTGTGTCTATAACAAGATTGTTTGTAATTCTTCTCTAAAATGGAAGGAATTGTCGGTAGAATTTTTGTTATAGTTATGTTGAAAACAAGATGAAGAAAAATGAAATGGAGCGGGACGTCATGTTTATAGTCAACATGAAGCCCTTCATGAACTATGATGACTGTTCGTAAAACAATGCACCTATTTGTGAGTTCCACATGTGAATCAAAGTGGTTTTAGTGAACCATCACACCTGTTCACGGACCATGGCATCGTTAAAGTTCGTTCACTAATGTTCATTAATGAAACGTTTATGTTCGTCCGATTACGTTCATTTACATATCTATTTTGGTTTATTAGAATTTAGAATTTTACTATTGCAATTTTTCTTTATATTTTACTGTTACTGTTTTGATATAGATCTATAATTATGCTCATGACTACTATGTTAAGCCTTTATTTTTAAGATATTATGTGATGTCCTTCTCTATTTTTGAGTGATTTTGTGTTAATTCAGTTATTATTAATCTCAAATTAATATAGTGTCCTTTAGTGTATCGTAACATTTGTTTCCGTTAGTGTCAGTTAACAATATTAACGAACGGATGCATTTTTTTTGAAAGGCCAATATTATTAATGAACCGACACATACAAACATGAACACGCTCAATTCCTTAAAAAGAGTAAATTGTTCATGAACTGTCCATCTATCCGAAAAAAGCTTAATGTACGAACACCAACAAGGTCACGTCCAGTCCGGTCTGGTTCATTCACATAAAAGCTTAACGGACAAACGCATGCACGAAATTTGTGTTGTTATTGGCACTGGTTCTTGAGTTGGATGAAATTGTATTTTTGGGATGAAACTTGACTTCAGTGCTTGACTTTGTTTTGGTGGGAAAAAGTGTAAATATGGTGGTGCAAAACCAAGTGATGGACATGAAGGCCCATATGCCTAGAGGTGCACAAATCGGTTAACATGTTAACAATTAATCGGTTGATATGCTAATTGGGTATTTTTTTTTCGGGAATTAACCGGTTAGACCGGTTTTTCGGGTCGGTTACTAACCGGTGTTGACCGGTTTGAGAAACGGTTTTGACCGATTAGAACGAACCAGTTAACTAGTTAATAACCGAAAAAAACCAGTTTATAATAAAAAATCGGTTAACCGGTTCGGTTAACTGGTTATGAAATCAATAATATAAACTGGTTACTAACCGTCGGTTAGGATCGGTTATTAAAGTAACTGGTTACGATTGGACCGGTTAGTAACCGGTTACAGTTTTAGGTACGAACCGGTTAGAAACTGGTTAACCGGGTTCTGTGTGAACCTCTGCATATGTCTGCTTCCCCTTTTTCACATAAACAGAATTGTGGGCCTTTTTAGCCCATGTGACCCCAAAGAAAGAAAACATCTTTTTTGATTAAAGATTATAAATTGGAGGTTGGAACTTGTAAGTTGTAACTATAAATCTTGTGATTGGGTTTGTGAATCATTTTGTGGATCATTTTGTCTACTTCACTTTTATTTTTCACTGCAATCTTTCTAACCATTAGCTATTGGATCAGATCACATGATATTACTGAGAGAGATTTAAATATAAAGTAGAAAGATAAATGAAAAGATTACATACCCTCCACACCCACATGTGTACATTGTCTTATGTTTCAACCCACCTTAGAGGGTGTTTGGCTGATCTTATTTTTTTTACTTATTATTTTTTAGAGGGGCAAAATGTTCAAAATGCCCCTCCAAAAGCATCTAAAAACACTAAATTGAAGCTTTTTTGCTTTTTGAATGGGTATTTTGGACATTTTGTCTCTCCAAAAAGCAATAAGCAAAAAAAATAAGCTTAGCCAAACACCCCCTTAGTTGTAACATCAAGAATGGTGCGTTATATTATGTAGGTGATACATATAGAGTAAAAAAAAATACAAAATTAAAACTTATATTAACATAAAAATTTTAAAATATCAAAAATCACTGATCATAGCAAATTCGTTATATTTATATCAAATCAAATTTTTATTCATAAGTCTTTTTCTTTTTTTGGGAGGCGTGGAGCTGTCCAAAACTGCTTTAATAGAAAAGAAAAGACAGAAAAAAAATAATAATAATGAAGAGGGTGGCATCTTTATTCTCCATCAGTGTCATCTCAGTGGTATTTGGTGCCAAGTCTTTGTCCATATGTATAATTGAAAGCACTAATGACTAACCATCCAAATTTTAAACCCTTTGAAAATCCCACTAATTATTTTTAAATCTTTTAGCAACCCTAGCTCATAAATTAAAAGACAAAACATAAACCCTAATGTTTCTAAAGTGGCCACTAGTTGCCTTTTGAGATATTTCAGGTAATACTGCACTACCATCCATTATAGAACATTAGAACCTTTATTAATTAACCCATCCCAAGAACTCAACCTAACTTATAATTCATAATGCTAATTCTTTACCTATCTTTCATCAAGATGGTTTAATGGTTTGCTTTGTAATTGATTTTCTGGTCCACTGGCATGGGGATGATGGTTAAACTTGAGATCTCTTATAGTCTTAAGTTTGAAAGCAAACTCAAGGGGGTCTTGGGTTTTCCCACCAATGGGCTTTAATTTCTAATTGATCGTGTTCCTGGGTGAGTCAGACGTGAAACGTCAAAATCGGTATGGACGGTTGACATCATGTCTCAGAAAAGCTTCCTCCGGTATCGAGGATAGTTTCAACCGCTGTTAAAAAAATGGTTTACTTTACTTGTTTATCTTTCATAAAGCTAGGTTGTGTTGGTTAAGTTAAACTTCGTCTGGAACCAAATTGATAATGCTAATTCTTTACTTATCTTTTTGATGATGCACGCAAGTTTTTTAAGCTTGATTTAGCAAATAAAGTTTTATGTACACAAGACTTTTTTTTAAGTATCCAGTTTTAAATTATTTTCAAATATGTATTTGATTATAGAGTAAATAAATTAAACATTTAACATATTTTTCGTTTTAACTGACAAAATTTATTCAGTAATTTTCTCCGTACGTCTTAAAATTCCATGAACATTTTAAATTTGAACACTTACATTTAAAAGAATTACGATAAAAATAAATATAAGCCACATTAGAAAAAGAGATAAATGTGTGTACGGGTAAAGGAAATTAAAATAAGAAAACTTATCTTTAAAGTACCCCTATCACGCTCATGTCACTTAGGCGTATTGTACAAAAAAGAAATACAAAACCTAATCTGATTTATCGTAACAGTTGATAAACATGTTGGTCAGCTGCATTTTAATTAACCTGAAAAGAAGAATTTAACTTATCAAATTATCTAGCAAACCATGAAAATGTTTTAGCTTTTTTGCTTGAATGATGTATATTGAGCTTGTGCAGTTGTGCTATAGAAATTTCATTTGTCACGTGAGATTTTAGTTTTAGCATTCTCATTTTAGTGCAATGTTATAAACTTATGACGAAAGTGGAACTATAATAAACATCAATATAACTTACTATATGTGAAATGCCCATATGAGTTCCTAGGGGCCACTGTCCCCTGTGACTATTATGATTTATGGCACAACAAAGTTGGTGGTTTAAGACGGCACATCCCCATAGTGACCAAGGAGTTCCTAAGGGCCACTGTTCCCTTTGGCAGATTCAAGGCCATTGTCACGTATTTGTAACATGTAGTTGTTTTGTATTTGCACGATTGTTGAAAAGTTGTATGAGCTGATCTTTACTCTTTAGATATTTAGTGGTAGCTAAGTTATAATTATGATAAAAAAAACTAACTCTCCAGCCCATTCCATGTACATATTTATATAATTACATTAAAAATTATCATATTTTTCTCTATTATTCAATTAAATAATATCTTTTATATCGTTATTATTATTTTTTTCTCTTTTCTCCACTCATAACTTTTATAAAATATTTAAAAATTATACGGTGGAATAAAACAGTGTATTCTCACATTTAAATTTCCTACGAAACACTTTCTGTATCCTAGACTCATAGTCATACCCAATCATATCCTAAAATTTGCAAAAAAACCCTCACAAAATATAAGGAACGGGTTATGAACGTTTTTAGTGACTACAAGTTGTAGCAACTACTATTTGCATAAGTGTACATTAGTAAGTGTTAATTAACAACATAGACAATCATAAAAAAACACAGTTATTTATGGCATGCCAATATATCATCGGTGGTAACTAAGTTACTGTTGAGGGATGTATAGTTGTTAATAGTAATAGAGTTATTGATTTCGTAACTGAAGAACCATCGATGTTTCTAACCTCCGATTAACATGCTTCCCACGAAGAGTTGTAACGTTTTCACAAAATGTTTTGATGGTTGCTACATATATTATTAGGAAAAACTTCAACCTAAAAGCACCTACGTAATGGTTTCAACAAAATGTGTTACATGGAACTTTTATACAACGTACTTTCAAACCTAAAAAGCATTCCCGTTCTTGTTTTTAGTTTGAATTATCGTCTTAAACCACCAATATACTTTAATATGACCGTGCTATGTACGCGGTTTAAGGAAAAATCTATGGTTTCATAAATTAAAAAAACTACATAATGCTTTTATATGTCCGAGAGAAGATGAGAGGGGCAGGGATATAGGTGTCCGATAATGAGAGATACTCAAAGAGTTAGAACTTAGAACTTGAAGACATGACAGACACTTGTCCATAAATAAAATTCCACTGTCGGTTGGGCACTCCCAAATATAGCTCACATCCATATGACCCGATCCTAATGTCACATTCCTATATTGATCACTAGCCCAAGTAAACACCACTCGAGTATCTATGTCTCATCTAATCACTCTCGGTAACCAAATATCATAACTTTTTTACATTAATGGTTTTCAATTAAATCCTAGACATTCCCCTAGCAAGTAGCACCTTATGAACAAAAGCTACACTTCATACCATTTAATTTGTTAACATTGTGTGTTATGCTTCACACGAAACAATTGAATACCCAAAAGGATCCTTGTCATCTAACATGGCTCGTCTTTTTACGAAATATCTACCCTACAAACTTCATTATTCGACGCAAACGTACGTACATGTTAAATATGCACACTCATCTCGAGCAATTCGAAGTTGTTTATCTTGAGCCCTCGATCATTGAAAAAGGTCAAGATGAAAGCGAATTTAAGCGTTGTTTATACATTACTACATTAATTGAAATAAATATCTTCTAGCTAGTCTCTAAGATTATCAAAAAGAATGCAAATATGCTTTACTCATCTATATGCACCAATAGTTTTTATAATTAATGAAAAAGGTACAAACACCTTAATTGATTGCTTGTGTTTAGAGATCCATGGAGTGAAATCAATCAAACAAATAAATAAACAAATAATGAAAAGAAACTCTTACCAACAACGTATTTGGCTACTTTAGACTTCAAGTCCACGCAATTTTAGGTTCAAGTCTCACCTCTTTACCCAATCAAAAGATAATAAAGGACATAATATTATTGCTCACACTTTGTATTAGGGGTCCATTACCCATTAAGACATTAAATTAATCTTTTATATATAGATTTAAATTTCCACTAATCCTTTGGACTTAGTGCCCCCAACAACAGCAAAGTGGTTTCTTCTCACCTTTTAGGTTTTAAATTTAATCTAAAAGTTAAGCATAGGATAAAGCATTGCATTATGTCAGGATTCTTTACATTAAACTACCATTTCTTAATTAGGTCTTATCCCCAACACCACTACTGTTATTAATTATTAATTAATTAACTTTATCTATAACCCCCCACCCCACCCCACCCCACCCTTTGTATAGAAGATACAAAGTTTGCATCATTTCTTGAATCCTTTAATCCAAAAAGATCTCAAGAGAGAGAAGCAATCAAGCTAAAGAAACCAAACATGGTTTACAAGATTTTTCTCCTAACCCTTCTCATTGTAGCCTCACTTGTATCATCATCATTCGCAGGTTCGAAATATATTCATCAATTTCTTATCTTTTCTTCTTTACACTAATCTTTATGAACACATGTTTTTGAGTTGTCTATGAATCATTCTTGACCATGTTCATATATGAAACAGCACGTTGCGGTTCGTCCATTCCAATGGTGAAACTTGGTGCAACTGATCAAAATCAGGTAATTGATTATAAGTTCAATTTTTGTACATAATATTTATATTTCATGACTTTTTATCATATAAGTTTATGTGTGTATATGTATACATAGGAATCTTTACATCTAGAAGATGATCAAGTTTTAGAGAGGGATGGTATAATTCACGAGAGGCTTCTAAGGGCTAATACAAAAGATTATGGGCGACCGGATCCTGCACCAACGTTTGTCAAGCCTCCGTTTAAACTCATACCGAACTAGATTTAGAGCTGGATCGATCAGCTCGTGGTGTTATCGAAAAATTAGCAAAGAAACTAGTGATATATCCCTCGGGAGTATATATACGTATGGAGTTATGGTTGCACTTAAGTTTTAAAGATAATACTCTCCCTATGTATAAATATATACATAATATCTATATATGGTGACTACGTGCTGTAGCTGGGGTTTATGCTGCCCAGCAAGTATCGATCGATCATATGCATGTAAAATATTTTTGAATTATGGATGTGTACGTGTATGTGTACGTGTTAATGAAGTTGAACTATGAACTATATATGAATATGTGGATGTTAATGCTTTTAGATTCTACGTACGTGTATAGTTAATTAGGGTTTGCAACACATGCATCGATCATGCATGTGTTTTATGGTGAGAAGAGAAAGTATGCATACATGATATATATATGCAATGTCTTATTTTGGCGTCTTCTGCTTGAACGTATAATACTCACATGACACGATCGATTTATTTTCAGCAACTTAATTAAATAAATTGAAATATGAATTCACTTTTAAACCGCGTGCTCCTCTTAATTTACTATGAAACAAGCCAAGTACGTCAGGTACGCCGGGTTTGTGATTGGATTCAACAACTTTAATGGAATACAAGAAACTAAATCACTCTTTCATCTCTTTTAACTAACCTATTAGTTGTATCTAGTTTGCTACTTGTAATTTCTTCCTTATTTTGTATATACATATATACATGTTCTACATCATATTATAAACCGGTGTCGGTGGCCGGTGGGGGTGGCCCGTTGTTGGTTTTCATTTGGTACCCTGAAAGTTTTATAAGGTTTTCATATGATACTCTTTATACAGCTTCATAAGGTTATTATACAAACAACCTCACTCAAAGGTTGCACAAATAACCCATCAATTTGTATAAAGTTTCAAACAACCTTAATCTTTCTTTTATTTTGAATTTAGAAATCCAAACCAATATCAGCCGATTTTCGTCGCGTCCCCACTGCAACGCGTTGGTAAATTAACGTAATAATTAGAACAATAAAAAGCGATAAATTTTTATTAAAATCAAAGCTTTTAAAAGAAAAATAATCACACATAAAGAACATATCGCATAGGCTTAAAGAATTACATTAGCTTCCCATCTCTTTCCTATAGTTTAACTAAATAACATATGTATTCTTACAATTTGAACAATTTAAAAATAACCTCCTACATTTCATTCCCTCTATATTTCTTTATTCAATTAAATAATACATGTTTAAACTACTTCTATTACTTTTTTTTTATATCTTCCCCTAACAACTAATAAAAGAATATAATAGATAATTATTAGACCATGCTTTGTGGTGGCTTCATCGAAGCCATGAGTGGCTGGCGCTAGCCATGTCGGTGGCGAACACCACAACACGGTGGCGCGATGGATGGCACGAGCGAGTGGCCGCGACCCTTCTAGCGGCTAGTGAAAGGGAATTTGGAAGTGGGGAAAGGAAAGTCGGGTCTTGATCTTTGTAATTTCGTTAGTTTAATAAAAAAATCAGAAAAAAATAAAGATGACGAACCATGGGATAGAGATGAAGAAGAGAAGGTTTTTTTTTGGGTCTTTTGTTTTATAAACAAGCAAATGGGAGTTTTTTTTGAGTAATTTGTAGCCCATATGTATTTACTAACCTAAAATGTTATACTGTTTCTTATTAATTTGTTCGATTTTATTCATAATAAAAGAATATATTATTGAGAGACTTGTAAAAATGTTTGGATGATTACAAATGAAGCTTTTCAAGCTATCATGAGACTTATATTTTTAGGAAGTTTAATTTTTTTTTAATTTATATATTTGTTTTTATGTTTTTAGGATTTTTATTGTTTTTTTATATAAATTAGTTTTTAGCTATATTATTATGCTATATTTAACTCGAAAAAAAATTCAGATAATTCGATGAAGCCACCACTCGCCTGAACCACAACAGACTCATGCGGCTTTAGCGGTGGCTTCGGCGAGGGTCATTCAACATCCAATCAGCACTGCATAGCACAATTATATTGGATGAATTTGAAGTTCAGCTTCAACGGCAACACATAGTCTTAGAAGAATAATGGAACCTCCAGTATAGGGTTTTACTATACCTTTCTCATACAGTTTGGAGATGGAGAATAGAGATAGGGAACTGATGTAGGGTGAAAATGTAAGATTTTTACGTTTTTATTATTTTTAGAGATTTGATAGAAATAGGAAGATATTGTAAACGCTTTTGTGACATGTATTTTTACCTGCAAATTGTTCTTTGTTCAATTTGAATTTAGTTTAGATTTTTGTAATTACACTTCAGTTTTTGTTTTATTAGTCAAACCTACTTATTTTAAGACCCAATTGAATAACCCAAAACATAGTAGGCTGACAATGTTGTGGGCTGGAAACGTTGTATACTTGTTCTCTTAGCAGGCCTTGAGATTTTAATTTAATCCACTAGATTTTAGAAATTAAGAGCAAAAACAATATTAAGATAATCTTTTTGTTTAATAAGTCCTTCAAATTATAACAGAAAACCATATGCTGCTTAATTAGACTTTGGAAAAATGATATCTAAAACATATTCATGAATATATGGCCAAAAACATTTAGGGTGCTAAGTCATTAAGAAACTTGACTGATTAAGATGTAGTATTTGATTCATTCAACATTTTTTTGAATTTTACCCATTAAGAGACGTCTTTTTTCGTGAACCAAACATACTCAAACTCTGACCGATTCAGAGGTTGTCTATTGATAAAATCATTAATAAGCTTTATTAAGAGGCTACCAAACAACCCCTTAGAGTTATATCCTCTAAATTATAATCTTTAATTATTTAAGAACAAGAATCAATGTATTGCCTAAACATGTTTTATTTCTTTTTCACATGCATCTCAAGAATTCGTTTCTTTACGGGCCTTCATTTCCTCACTTGGATTTCCACCATCATATTTTAAATATGGTTCGACTTTATGGTTTGATTTTGTTTTAGAGGGCAAAGCTGCAAATTACATGTTTGTCCCCCAAAACAAGTACAAAACCAAGTCAACTTTCATCCCCAAAAAACACCATTTCATGCATCTCAAGAATGTGCAACAAAAACAAAACATTAAGTCAAACCATTAAACTAATCAATTTCATGTTCCCAAGATCTTGCCATTGCTTCAATAATTTTACAAAAGTTGACTGCATGGGTCCAAAAGAAGTCAAAATTTGATTGGTTGATAGTTAAACTCAAACCCTCATTCTAATTGCTTATAGACTGAGTGATTAACATTTTATATAAACGGTCAATTTGGATTATATATTCTAATATACTATAGACAAAATAGTGAAATATTCCAATATAGGAGGAAGAAACCTCAAATGGCCCATTTAATTTGAATATTTCATATATGTTCATCCAAAAACTATTGACGGAGATACTTTTTGAGCCAAATCCATCTTAGCCGACGAGATTGTTAGAGCCAATCAAAACTAGCCACGTAAATCCATCGGCTCAAATAACTTCTGAACTAAATCTATCGGCTCCGACAACTTTTGAACAAGCTTTTGAATCACAACTAGCCAAGTTATTTATAAGTTAAGGTAAAAAGTTGTCAGTGGATCAATCTGACCAAACATTTATAAAAATGACCCAAAAGTTTACCAAACCGTTACCCAACAAATTTGACCCGCCCGATCACTGTCCATGTTGGTACTGCTCGGTGCACCCTCTCTACCCTAAAAAACTAGTAATTTATGTCCCCAAGAAAATCTTGGTGAACTTTTAAGTGATTTAGATCGTGTTTGGTCTTTTTTTTTCAAGAACAAGAGTTGACTTAGTTGAGAAATATTATAGTATGCATTGATGTTCTTTTGACCTATTGAAGTATTGATTTGGGTTATCTAGACTAGAAGTTTGAAGCCATGTGCTTAATTAAAGTTTAATTAAAGTTTTTGTCTTATGGTCTGGTCATTTAGGTTATTTAAAAAACAAATGTAGTAGATCTTAATCTTATGCTGATACTTTGTCGCTTTGATGTCATTTGGTTTTAGATTTCATACACGGTCATAATCATAATTTTAAATATAATTTCATAAACAAGAAATAAAATTCATCTTTCATGCATTTTAATGATAGATATTTCATTTCTATATAAATTAGATGTGATCGTGAATTACTCGAGATTAGTTTCGTGCAAAGTTCAAATTAATTTGATCTTTAGACATGTTCACATGTTCAACCAAACTTAATAGCATTAGAAGTAAAAAAAGAAAAACATTCTATTATTCTATACTAGTACAACTCTAAACAAACATAACCACAAAATAAAAAAAAGGAAGAAAATGTAAATCCATTCTATACTGTCCAATTTCCTATAATGAGTCTTCTCATAATTAATACCAAGACCTCATTATTTAAATACTTTTCCTTCCCCTGTTTTGAGCACTTCCATTGGTTTAAGCTAAGTATCAAATACTAAAAAGAGTAAAGTGCTATTTTCGTTCCCGTGGTTTGACAAATAATGCGAATTTAGTCCAAAAAGTTTATTTTTTGCATATGGACCCTCCACGTTTCCCAGTTCTTGCCAATTACATTCAAATCACTAACCCCATCAAATTTAATCGTTAAGTCAGGGATAGACATGTCTTTTCACTCTTTCTTTATATAATACTTTAATTCTTATTTCAGTGAACTGCGGTTTTCGTCCTTCTGGTTTGTCAAAAACTGCAGTTTTAGTCCAATAGTTTCAAATTTGCAATTTTCTTCCATATGGTTTCATTTCACTTGAAATTAAACCTGAATTCCCTAATCTCATTAAATCTGGTCGTTAAAATCATCGGTGTGCCTTTCACGTGAGGGACAGTTTTGTTTACTTCTTTTTTTTTCCTTTTTCCCCAAATACACCCCAGCCCCTCACGTGAGGGGAGTTGCGAATTAAGTCTGAGGTTTATTTGGGGAGGAAAACGATAAAACTGTCCAAAGGCACACCGATGATTTTAACGACCAGACTTAACGAGATTGAGGGAGTCGGGTTTAATTGTAAGTGAAATGAAACCATAAGGAAGAAAATTGCAAATTTGAAACTATTTGACTAAGACTGCAGATTTGGACAAACCAGAAGGACCAAAACCGCAGTTCACTAAAATAAGTATTAAAGTATTATATAAAGAAAGAGTGAAAATACATGTCTACCCTTGACTTAACGATTAAATTTAACGGGATTAGTGATTTGGATGTAATTGGCAAGAACTGAGAAACGTGGAGGGTCCATATGCAAAAAATAAACTTTTTAAACTAAATTCGCATTATTTGCCAAACAACAGGGACGAAAATGACACTTTACTCTGCTAAAAAACTACCAAAAAACTTGTCATTTTCTATGAATAAAAGAAACCAATCTAGCACTAGATCTCAAAATGACTCACCAATAAAAACACAATAAGTGACATAACCTATCCCTCTCTCTACATATGTACATACTCACAGACAAGCTGACACACATATATGAATGTATGTACACACACACTTTTTTCTAGTGAAATCTACAGAAAAAAAAATGGCAGCTAGCTCAGCTTCCAAATGGGTTTATCTAGTTTGCATTTCATTGGTATTATGCATTGAACTTACTCAATGCATTGTGACTTATGACAAGAAATCTCTCATATTCAATGGCCAAAGAAGAATCCTCTTCTCTGGTTCTATACACTATCCAAGAAGCACTCCTCAAGTAACCTCTCTCTGTGTTCTTTACATGTCCCTCAAATGTAATCCATTTTTTATAAATAATAATAATAATAATAATAACTGAATGCAGATGTGGGAAGATCTTATTCAAAAAGCTAAAGATGGAGGGTTGGATGTTATTGACACATATGTTTTTTGGAATGTCCATGAGCCTTCACCTGGCATTGTACACTGTTTTTCTTTTCATATCCTTTTTTTTGTATAATTTTTTTTAAATGTGGTATAATGATGTTATATTGGTTAACTTTTGGGTTGGTTTTATGTTTTTGTAGTATAACTTTGAAGGAAGATATGATTTGGTACATTTTGTAAAGCTGGTTCAGAAAGCTGGAATGTATATGCATTTAAGAGTTGGGCCATTTGTTTGTGCAGAGTGGAATTTTGGGTAATTTGATTTAGAAACACTTTGATTTATGTTATTTATTTATTTATTTTGTGATTTTAATAGCTATTTTGATGTTTCTAAAGGGATTTTCCTGTTTGGTTGAAGTATGTTCCTGGAATCAGCTTCAGAACTGATAATGAACCTTTCAAGGTATAATTTTTAGCTCAAATCCTCTGTTTTTTTCAATTTCATGCACTCAAATCCTCATCTTTAATGAGTATTGAGTCTTGGTCCAGTTAAAATATAGTCAGGTTTTGGGTTGTCAATTTTAATCCGTTTAGTTAACATGTTGAGTTCAGGTTGACCTATTTAACGTGATCATAAAAATAGGTTAATAGTCATCCATATTTAAATTTAAACAAAAGATATACATTTATAAGGTTAACATGTTCAATTAAACAGGTTGACCGGTCAACCCGTTTAAAATTAAAATAAAATAGATATTTCTAAGGTTAACCCGTTTAACTCATTCACAACTTAATTACATCCCACTTACACTATTAAGTGTGTTCGGCTAAGAGTTCCGCACTCTTGGAAAAACGCATAAAGATTACCGTCTTAAAATGTATATGGTTGGTGAATGCAGATGGCAATGCAAAAGTTCACCACAAAAATAGTGGAAATGATGGATGAAATGTTATTTGAGTCTCAAGGGGGCCCTATCATCCTCTCTCAGGTCACATATGCTTTCTTTTCAATAATAACATTTCATTTCTTTTTAAATAATTTACCAGTTTTACAACAAAATATATATGCTTTTAACATATTTTTCTGGTAAATGGGGCAGATAGAGAATGAATATGGGGCAGACACTAAAGCATATGGGGCAGCTGGTCATGCTTACATGACATGGGCAGCTAAAATGGCTGTTGGTTTAGACACAGGTGTCCCTTGGGTTATGTGCAAACAAGATGATGCTCCTGATCCTATTGTATGTACTTTTCTTATTTATTGCCATGATTCTGGCCTACCACTTACAAAATGTGAGTGCTTGGTGGGTTAGGAGACACTAGACGAGGTCATAAGGGTCATTTTTATATAAGATCGAAAAGTTCGGTTTAGGTTAATCAGAAACACTTTTTGTTTAAACTAAATTATGTATTTTAAATAACTAGTATGCAAAATTTAGTTACATAATAAATGTTACTTAAATGATAATCTTAGTTTATGAAATAACTAACTTGACATTCACAATTTTATCACTTTGGGCAACTTTAAACAATTTGTCACGGATTGTTTTGTGCTTATTTCTACGATGTATTCGTATGTAAAATGAGACCAAAATTACCACATTTGGTAAACTAGTTTGAATGTCTAACAATATAACTAAAGTTAAATAGTTTTGATTTGTTGGATTTTGTGTTAGATAAATACTTGCAACGGGTTCCATTGCGATTATTTCTCACCAAATAACAAAGAAACCAAACCCACAATGTGGACCGAGGCTTGGACTGGTTGGTAAGTCAAACTTCTAAGAACAATTTTGACTTCCAAAGTCAAAGTCATGTTTATGGAAACTTGTTACTAATTTGAACTTTAACATTTAAGGTTCTCGGACTTTGGTGGACCTTTACCTCATCGGCCAGTTCAAGATTTGGCCTTTGCAGTGGCCCGGTTCATTCAAAAGGGGGGCTCGTTCACGAATTATTACATGGTTAGCATTTTATTTAAAAATTAAATAGAAACTGGATTAAAGTTCCTTGAAAAATTAATATTGTTTTATTGTAAAAATAGTATCATGGAGGAACGAACTTTGGAAGGACAGCCGGGGGCCCTTTCGTTACTACTAGCTACGACTATGATGCTCCTATAGATGAATACGGTACTAAAATTATTTACACTTTTATAAAATCACACGTTAGTTAAAAACATTTAATTGAGTAAATAGTTAGAAGCGTAGAACTTTATTGAGTGAAACATACTTTTAAAGTTCGTTTATTTGATAAAACATACCATTATAAGTAACTAATTTATCTTTTTGCTAGCCAATTTAATCTTTAACTAACCCATCTGACTCGTTAGTTTTGTCATGTATGTGATCCCGGTCTAAAGTTATATTTATATGCGCAGGTTTGGTTAGGCAACCGAAATATGATCACCTGAAGGAGCTTCATAAAGCCATTAAATTATGTGAGGGAGCTATCGTTTCAGCCGATCCCACTTTCATTTCTTTGGGATCCTATGAACAGGTTTTGTTAAATAAAATTATTTATTAGAAAATAGATTAACACAAAAAGTATACATAGTATAAAATTGAGTATATAATTAGAGTTTTGTACTTTAAAGCAAGGTATATGTTAAAGTGACCACTAGTTCACATGTCTTCCATTCACTTCAACATAATTGCTATATTGTGTAGTGGAAAAATTAATTTTAAAAACTAAATTTAAACTTATATATGTTTTGAAGAATCTATGTCTGTTCCACGTTATTTGAAATATCAAATATCTACAAATAAAACATTTAGCAACAACGCGCACAACCTGCAAACTATGGGTGTAACAGAGCTTAGCTGATCGTGAGCTACTCGTGATGAGCTTGCAAACAGATCATATCTGAACCCGAACAATCTAAAGCCCGGCTCGTTTAATAAACTAATTTGAGCCCAAACTTCATTTATCGAGCTAGACTAAGCTCGCTAGCCTAAGCCTGCTTATTAGATAACTATATTTAATATACTGAATAATATCTACATAACAATTGTTGTCACTAAATACAAATTTATGATAAGAATAACTAAATAACATGTATTGTGTCATATACTTATATGATCCTAGTTAAAGCATAGATGAGTTCAGCGCAGCTTGGCTCGATTCGATTCCATACGATTACATTCATATTATTGTGATGTGTTTTGCTAACTCATCCAGACTAAATCATATTCCAATGTTCAAATCTTACAGGCCCATGTATTTTCTTCAACAACAGGTGGTTGTGCTGCTTTTCTAGCCAACTATCATATCAATTCATCCGCAACCGTTAGATTCAGAAACAATCGTTACAATCTACCACCATGATCTATCAGCATTCTGCCTGATTGCAAAAAAGTTGCCTTCAACACTGCCCAGGTAGTTAGTATAATATTGCATAAGGTACAGGCAAGAAAACCACATTTCTGATAAATTTTTTTGGCTGTTTTAAGGTTGGGTCCAAAACATCAGTTGTTAGTTGGTTGCCAACAAATGTTAACAAACTTGATTGGCAAACGTTTAGTGAAGATGTTTCATCGGTGGATTCTGATTCTAAGATGACGGTTTTCGGGCTGGTGGATCAGTTGAGTGTGACTAGGGACGCAAGTGATTACCTTTGGTATTCAACGAGGTAAGGAAAGTTGTACGTTGTGCATTAGAGATTGTACATTTTGCAGTAGAGCTTGTAACTTATGTTCTTGCACTTGGTTTGTAGTCTTGTGATAGATCCATCTGAATTACACGCGGATAGTGTTCCGACCATAACTGTTCAATCCGAAGGCCATGCTTTACATGTTTTCATGAACAACGAGCTCATAGGTACAACTCTGATAAGCACCTTAGGTGGCAACTTCTGACATGACCCGAAACACTGACACAAAATAATTAGGTTTTGAGTTATATTTAACCCGTTTAACAAAAGGATCGTGTTTAAGTAAACTTATTTAATCAACTGAGCGGTGATCGGGCCAAAAGCGGATCCCCCATAAGCCCATAAAAGATAACCTTTTAGTCTACAATCAGTAGTATATTTGTTTGTTTTAACGGGCCCTTTTTAGCCTAACCAACTTTTGTCCCCTGCTTTAAAGTTTTTTAATCTGTCAATGGTTCAGGTCGACTTGTTTAACTGCCAACTTGTTTAATTAAACAAGTCGACCTAGTTACCATTAATGACCCGTTTAGCCTATTTTAACAACTTGATTAACACGTTTACAACTTGATTACTACCCATCAACCCATTTGACACGTCCAAGGAAATGGGTAATGGGTCGTGTACATATTACGTGATTTTAACTTATTATTATTTGTCACCAAATCAACAGGTTCAGCATTTGGGAATCAAGAAAGTAGGAAAATAAGATTCACAGGAAAAGCCAATTTACGGGCCGGAATGAATAAGATTCAACTCCTTAGTGTTGCTGTCGGGTTACAAGTGAGTCATTTAAGTCATTCCTATTTAGGAGCAAATATATAAGTGCTGCAATTGTGTAAATGAGTCAAGCAACCCAGATTGGCTCGCTAAAAGCTCGAGCCTAAGATGGAGCTAATTTAATAAGCGAGCTCGAGCATGAGCTTCATATATAAAACTTCGTTATTTAACTACGTTGATTTAATTATTTTAATGTGTCTAAATTCTTTGATTCTTTATGACCAAGAACAACGGGCCACGTTTTGAGCTATCAAAAACAGGAGTTTTAGGACCCGTTGTGTTGCATGGCGTAGGTGACGATTCGAGGGATATAACCCATCAGAAGTGGTCATACCAGGTGTGTTTCATTTCAAAATTAGCCGGTTTGACCTTAAATTCTAACTATATCTTTTTATCGAAGCGAGAGTCGTTTTCGTCTTTTTGAGCTTTCGGTATCATTTTACAGATTGGCTTGAAAGGTGAATCCAAAAACTTAGCATCACCAACAGGAATGTCGTCAGTAGAGTGGACAGAATTGTCGTTATCAGGACAAATACACAGGCCACTTACATGGCACAAGGTACGGTTGTTGTACAGTTTAGCAAAACAAATGATTGGGCCTGTTGGACGGGCTTTGACTGGTCAAAGGGATATCCTTTTTGGAGATTAACTTTTTATGTTTTTAGTATTTTACTGAAGAATTTTCTTTTTACATCTTAATCTTACTAATATTTATTACAGTTGACCATAAGAACCAATAAGGTTTTTAGTTTTAAACTTTTAATTAACATTATTAAAAAAAAATCTAACCCACTTTATTAAAGGAATTTAGGAGCTTATGAAGTATTATCAACTTTTCACATTTTTTTAGATGACTCATCATGACTATCAACATGTTTAGCGGGTTCAACCCATTTGACATAATGGATATAAATATGATCCAAATCGACCCGTTTACAAGACAAATTCTCGTTATTCACTCACGAATTGTAGCGTTTTGTTTTGCATTTCTTTATGAAAGATGCATTAATCACATGAAATTTTGTGAACATTTTAGGCTTATTTCAATGCACCAGAAGGTAAGGAGCCTTTGGCTATTGATATGAATAGTATGGGAAAGGGTCAAGTATGAATCAATGGTGAGAGCATAGGAAGATATTGGACCATTAATGCAAAGGGTAGTTGTTCTGATTGCAACTATGCTGGAACTTTTCGACCCGTCAAGTGTCAAACTCAATGTGGAGAACCGACTCAACGATGGTATACTTTACACTCTAGATAATAAACCATAGCTGTGCCAAAATGGGAGGTCGGATGAGTTGGGTAACATGCCAAAATGGATAGTTTTTGGAACTAGTTAAAACGGGCTGGTGGAACGAGTTTCAACAAATAAAACACTTATCTTCCAAAACTTTTACTTTGTTTTACAAATATCATATATGATTATAGAACTATAGAAGTTATATTATTATATATATTTTTTATGTAGGTACCACATTCCTCGATCTTGGTTAAAACCGACCCGAAACTTCATAGTTGTTTTTGAGGAAATAGGTGGTGATGCATCAGCCATTTCTATTATGAGAAGATCATCAAGGTGAGAATTGCGTATAGAAGGATGTTACATTGTTACTTGTTGACGGGTTGATCAAGACCTCTAACTAGCGTAAGAAGTCGAATAACATACGATTTTTGTAGAAATGTACAACTAATGTGTTATAGATGTCATTATTTAACAATCATGGTGTTCAACATTATTTAACAACATGGTATTCAAAAGTATTTTAACTTTATAAGAAATGATACAGTGAAAGGCAAAAGATAGCATCAATACTCATATCTACCTTCATCGTTTGATTTAAATTATTGCAACCAAAAGAGGAACGTGGATCACACAATGAAAGCGTGAGACTCTTATATAAATGCTCTAATAATCTCAGCTCTCAAGTTTTGTGAAGTCTACATTCTATAATGTTGTATTTTACATTCAATATCTTGACACTTAACAATATATTCAACTAACAATGAAAGATTAAATTGTAAATTCAAATTTTAATATACTTGGTTTCTTACTATTAGTAAACCACTAGAAAACTGATTATTTGCTACTGGTTGTAAATGACTTATTGCAATCGAAATTACACAAAAATACTCGTGGTAAATTTTAATTGGTGACCGCTTTACAATCAGAGGGGCAGAGGTATGGTATCTTACAAGCATATTTAATGCGCGTTTTGCGAACACATACGTTGAATCACTAATGACCAATTTACTAGTGCTTCAAAAGAAGTTAACAAACATGTAAAATTATTTAAGATTCCTAGCTACACAAATACAAATCAAACTAAAAATTGTTAAAATTCATATATTATACTAATTGTCATAATACAATACAATAAAACATGAACATGTACAGTTGGCACAAATAGAAGTAAGTGTCAAGTTACTATAGAAATAGAGACAAAAATGAGAATGATGAAAAAATTAATAAAAAAAAGCCTTTAAAAAAGTCATAACTCAAAAATTAACAAAAAGCCGAAAAAAGTAAAAATACAAAAATGTTTCTACCGTCTTCTCGTTTTAAAAAAATGCTGAGTAAAAAAGATCATTGTGTCTTTTTATTTATCATTGTGTTTTTTGTTTATTTTCGTCATTTTGTCTTTTTACTTGATATTGTGTTATATTTTGTTCGACATTGTGTTATATTTTATTCAATATTTTGTTATATTTTGCGATCTATTGGGTCTTTTTTTTATTTATTATTGTTTTCTTTGTTTATTTGCGTCATTGTGTCTCTTTCTCGGCATTTTGTATTTTCGTCATTTTTTAACGAGAATGAAGTGAAAAACATTTTTGTGTTTTTTTACTTTTTTTGTTTTTTATTTATATTTTGAGTTATAATTTTTTTTTTTATTTTTTCCGACTTTTGTTTCGAGAGATTTTTTATGACCACAAATCTTTCTCACATTTTTCATTGTGTCTCGCTTTGTATTTTAATCTATTAGACTTCTACTATACGTGGTTTGTATAAATTTGATTTATTACACACACATAATCTATATAAATTAATAAATAAAGGTTTACTTATGCAACATGTCATCACCATGTTAATCCTTATAAAATTTTTCTCTCCTCTCTCTCATATTAAATACATTTCTCTTTTTAATATTTCATTTTCAGTTTTTAATAATTCCCTCTTAATTTATAAGAATTAATACCATCATTGTCACACCCCGACCAAAGGCGGATTATACATCGGGGCGCCACATATTGTTTCATTACCCGTGACACTATTGGGTGTCAATATTTATTAATACACATTTATCGCGCGCGCGCAGCGCAACACAAGATAACATAAATCAACAAAAATCATTATATAATAAAGCAAAGTATTCGATCAACATATACTTGTCTTGATACATTTTAATCTAGGTCCAAAATAAAAGAAAACTTCCTACGTGACCTCAAGCTCCAAAACAGCTACTGCAAACCTGAACATGTGTTAAAATAAACGTCAAACACTTGCGTGTTGGTGAGAAATCAAGTTTAACGCAATACAGTAAATCTGCGCGCAACACGTGTATGTCTAGAGTTTAGCAAGGGTGTAATCAGATTGTGATCAAGCCTAAGATAGATCATAGCTCATAGTTCAATCCGTGCTCCCAATTGAGCACAAAAACGAGAAAACATCAGTGCAAGTGTAAACAAAGAAAAACCGTAAACGATAGGTCTCCCGTGTTCATCCAATGGATCCATGAAAACTTCGGAATAGGCCGAACAAAGCGGTTAATGATACACACATACAAATAACAGCCAAGTAAACATCCTCAACACATGGGATACTGCGCGACTAAAGTTCATAAACAGTTTAAGACTCTAAGTTTGTATGAACACATGAACATCCCAAAACATTAAAAATAAAAAGGGATTAGGTACGAGATAACTCACATGATAAACGGTGCGATGAAGATAAATAAAGCAAGAACCAAACAAGCAAAGTTAACCTATAAATAAGATTATCGGTTTAACGATTGGTTTTAGTGTCTTGATTATAACTAACCATAGGTAATATGCATCGATTTACTTAAACAAATTATAAACATTTACTAACCGAGATCTGGGCAGAAAAGAGAAAGAAAAACAGGGGCAAGGAGAGCTGGAGTTATGTTGACGGCTGCGCTGCGAGGATCTTCAGCAGGGAGAAGGAGAAGAGATTAAGTGTCTGCGTGTGAAATGTTAAAGAAAATGGCTGGGTATAAATAGGCAAACCCTAGGGAACATAATCCCGGAAAAAGGGGAAAATATCTCACCAAATCTAAGCAAAAGATATGGCAGCAGGAAAAGGGGAAAAAGCTGTCAGGTTACTGTTCACAGCACATGGGATATGTCAGGCAAACACTGTTCAAGATAAGGAAAAGAAGATCTCAAAAGATATTGTCAGTCACCTTTTTCTGTCAACCAATAGGATTGACGCGCATGCTGCGCCGAAAGTAACTTTTCAGACACAAAGCAAGTTAGGTCAACAGCCCAAAAGATAAGATATCACCAAAGGTAAACGGCTGGATAAATCAAGATAAAAGACACAAGACTTAGCGCGAGAAAGCTGAGTGCGCGAGCGCGAAGGCACACACAGAAGGCTGACACAGACAAACCTTAGCGCGCTGCGGGAAGAACCACAAATCCTTAGCGCGTCGCGGAACGAACTGAAATCCTTAGCGCGTCGCGGGAAGAACATAAATCCTTAGCGCGTCGCGGGAAGAATTACAATTCTTAGCGCGCTGCGAGAAGAACTACAAATTTACAGCGTGTCGCGGGAGGATCTACAATTCTTAGCGCGTCGCGCGGAGAAGTATCATTCTTAGCGCGCCGCGGGAAGAACTATAGTTCCTAGCGCGTAGCGCAGGAACAGTCAATCTTCACGCATGCTTCCTTGTAAGGAGTTTAGCGCGTGGAGCTGCGCAGACATCCTTAGGCGGGAAGAGCCAAAGGACAAGCAAGGAGTTAAGAGAAAAAGGGGTTCAAGGCTCAAGGGTTAAACAAAGGGGGGGGGGGGGATGGCGACAAGAGAAAAGAAGGCGGGACGGCGGAAAGAAAAGAGAAGAAGAGGAAGGAGAGGCGGAAGAAACATTTTAAAAATATATATATACATAAAGATTTATTAAAGGTTAGATTTATAAAGATTATAATTAATTTTTAAATCATAAAAAGAATCGGATCAGAAAACGGGTATCTGGGTCGGGTCGGATTCGGGCAGATGTTACAGTCTCCCCTACTTTAAGAAATTTCGTCCCGAAATTTATCTCGAAGTAGGATGCGCAAAGAAAAGGTACGGGGATAAGGTCGATCAAAAAAAAAAAAAAAAAAAAAAATCGTTTTCATTAAGGTTAAGCGTGCAATCCATGATTATAAAGTTTATTAAAATAGTTTCGCCATTAGCCAATTCAACAGAAGTTTTCCTTAAGTTAATGCGCGGTCGCGCGAGCTTCTGCTCAAACGCGCGAGAAATAAAACTTCTATCGGCACCAGTAACAAAAAGTATAGATGCATAATGCCCGTTAAAAAAAATGTACCATTAACTACGTCATTAATCGCTTGCGCTTGGTGCGCGGTTATATTAAAAGTTTGTCAGCGCGTCACTTGGTTCGAAATTTGGTTCACCGGATTCGCTTGCGTAATCTGTACTTGTAGCCTCGGGCACGCGTTCCGGAAATGACTGGGATCACCGCAGTTAAAGCACGATCTTGGTTGGGGATTCTGGTATGTTGGTTGTGGGTTCTGCGGGTAGGTTGGTGGTGTTTGCACAATTGGGTTGGCGGGAGGGACTCTACAGTACTCAGCAGAGTGACCAGCGCGGCCACATTGGTTACATTGCCTACACGAGGCTTGAGTTGGGTGATGAAATTTACAGGTTGGGCAGAAGGGCTGATTTCCTGTGTAGGGTTTCTTAGTTGGCGGGGTAGGGAGTGCAGGATTAGTTAAGGCATAGTTATGGACTACAGGGGGAGTTGGGTAGGTAGACAGTGGGTTAGGCGCGTATACTGGGGGTTGGTAAAGGGGTTGCTGGACAACGAGTGGGTTAGTAAGCGCGTAAGCTTGATGATTGGTTTTGCGCCTTCGTTTATGGTTTGAGGGTTCTGGCTTGGTTTCTGTTGGTTCTGGGTCAGTCTTGGTGGGTTTGGTCTTTTCAGTTCCCCGCAGGAACAGGGTTCCTGCTCTGACATGGTTGTCGCTGAGCACAGCGGCCAACTCGATGGCGTCAGAGAGGGTTACTGGGTTTCTCGCCCATACAGAATCTTGAATTTCCATGGGAAGACCCCCAAGAAATTTTTCGATGGCTCGGCGGGAAGGGGTAACAAGGTGAGGGACAAGCAAACTTAGTTCGTGGAAGCGCGTCGCGTACTCGCGCGCTTCGCCACTGTACTGCTTCAAGTTCCAGAATTCCTCCTCAAGGCGCTTGACTTCGTTGGGAGGGCAGAATTCTCGCGTCAGAAGTTCCTTGAATTCCTCCCAGAGCATGCTAGAAGCAACCTCTGCGCCACGCGCATGAGCTACTCCGTTCCACCAAGTAAGCGCTCTAGATTCCAGGACACTTGAGGCGTATAAGGTTCGTTGGTTTGGAGGGCAATGGGTATGGAGAAAAGTGTTTTCAATTTTCTCGAGCCACTGGAGCATTATGGTGGCTCCTTCAAGTCCTTTGAATTTCGGAGGGTTACCCGCATTAAAGGATTTAATATTGTAACCAGAGTGGTTGATATTGTTTTGGTTTAAGGCTTGGGCTATCGCGGCGGCCATTTCCTGGGAACGTTGCTGCCTACGTCTGCGCGCGGCTTCTCTCCTCTGATAACGAGCTGATAGTGGAGGCATTCTATAAAAGTTCTAGTTTTAGTTAATATCATGTTATGAGAAACCGTTTTAGCGCAAAGTATAACCTTGTTAAAGCTTGTTTCGCGAAGTTAGTTGCTAACAAAAGTTAAGGTAAAGTAAATGACTTTATATGCAGACTTAATAAAGGTAACAAATTCGAATCGAGAATCGACAATTCATGTATCACCATGACCTTCCGAATTCTCAATTTTAAAAAAAAATATACGAGCAAACGGGTATTGGAGATTGACGATTCATGTATCACCATGACTTTTCAATCCTCAATATAAAATATACAAGTAAATAAGCATTGGAGATTGACAATTCATGTATCACCATGACTTTTCAATCTTCAACTTAAAAATATAAAGTAAATGGGAATTGAAAGTCAACTATTCATGTATCACCATGACTTCTCGGATTTTCAATTCCAACAAACGAACATAAATAAAAATCGAAAGATCGCGGAATAAAACATAAAATCATATACTGCGCAGGCGCGAGCATATTTATAAATAACGAGTAATTAACAATAAGCGCGCAAACACGAGATTTCTCTCATGCGCGAGAGGGGACTTAAGTTTTCTAGGTCGTTACGTCTAACCACCTATCCTAAAGTCAACGAGCTCTGATACCAATCTGTCACACCCCGACCAAAGGCGGATTATACATCGGGGCGCCACATATTGTTTCATTACCCGTGACACTATTGGGTGTCAATATTTATTAATACACATTTATCGCGCGCGCGCAGCGCAACACAAGATAACATAAATCAACAAAAATCATTATATAATAAAGCAAAGTATTCGATCAACATATACTTGTCTTGATACATTTTAATCTAGGTCCAAAATAAAAGAAAACTTCCTACGTGACCTCAAGCTCCAAAACAGCTACTGCAAACCTGAACATGTGTTAAAATAAACGTCAAACACTTGCGTGTTGGTGAGAAATCAAGTTTAACGCAATACAGTAAATCTGCGCGCAACACGTGTATGTCTAGAGTTTAGCAAGGGTGTAATCAGATTGTGATCAAGCCTAAGATAGATCATAGCTCATAGTTCAATCCGTGCTCCCAATTGAGCACAAAAACGAGAAAACATCAGTGCAAGTGTAAACAAAGAAAAACCGTAAACGATAGGTCTCCCGTGTTCATCCAATGGATCCATGAAAACTTCGGAATAGGCCGAACAAAGCGGTTAATGATACACACATACAAATAACAGCCAAGTAAACATCCTCAACACATGGGATACTGCGCGACTAAAGTTCATAAACAGTTTAAGACTCTAAGTTTGTATGAACACATGAACATCCCAAAACATTAAAAATAAAAAGGGATTAGGTACGAGATAACTCACATGATAAACGGTGCGATGAAGATAAATAAAGCAAGAACCAAACAAGCAAAGTTAACCTATAAATAAGATTATCGGTTTAACGATTGGTTTTAGTGTCTTGATTATAACTAACCATAGGTATATGCATCGATTTACTTAACAAATTATAAACATTTACTAACCGAGATCTGGGCAGAAAAGAGAAAGAAAAAACAGGGGCAAGGAGAGCTGGAGTTATGTTGACGGCTGCGCTGCGAGGATCTTCAGCAGGGAGAAGGAGAAGAGATTAAGTGTCTGCGTGTGAAATGTTAAAGAAAATGGCTGGGTATAAATAGGCAAACCCTAGGGAACATAATCCCGGAAAAAGGGGAAAATATCTCACCAAATCTAAGCAAAAGATATGCAGCAGGAAAAGGGGAAAAAGCTGTCAGGTTACTGTTCACCAGCACATGGGATATGTCAGGCAAACACTGTTCAAGATAAGGAAAAGAAGATCTCAAAAGATATTGTCAGTCACCTTTTCTGTCAACCAATAGGATTGACCGCGCATGCTGCGCCGAAAGTAACTTTTCAGACACAAAGCAAGTTAGGTCAACAGCCCAAAAGATAAGATATCACCAAAGGTAAACGGCTGGATAAATCAAGATAAAAGACACAAGACTTAGCGCGAGAAAGCTGAGTGCGCGAGCGCGAAGGCACACACAGAAGGCTGACACAGACAAACCTTAGCGCGCTGCGGGAAGAACCACAAATCCTTAGCGCGTCGCGGAACGAACTGAAATCCTTAGCGCGTCGCGGGAAGAACATAAATCCTTAGCGCGTCGCGGGAAGAATTACAATTCTTAGCGCGCTGCGAGAAGAACTACAAATTTACAGCGTGTCGCGGGAGGATCTACAATTCTTAGCGCGTCGCGCGGAGAAGTATCATTCTTAGCGCGCGCGGGAAGAACTATAGTTCCTAGCGCGTAGCGCAGGAACAGTCAATCTTCACGCAGGCTTCCTTGTAAGGAGTTTAGCGCGTGGAGCTGCGCAGACATCCTTAGGCGGGAAGAGCCAAAGGACAAGCAAGGAGTTAAGAGAAAAAGGGGTTCAAGGCTCAAGGGTTAAACAAAGGGGGGGGGGGATGGCGACAAGAGAAAAGAAGGCGGGACGGCGGAAAGAAAAGAGAAGAAGAGGAAGGAGAGGCGGAAGAAACATTTTAAAAATATATATATACATAAAGATTTATTAAAGGTTAGATTTATAAAGATTATAATTAATTTTTAAATCATAAAAAGAATCGGATCAGAAAACGGGTATCTGGGTCGGGTCGGATTCGGGCAGATGTTACAGTCTCCCCTACTTTAAGAAATTTCGTCCCGAAATTTATCTCGAAGTAGGATGCGCAAAGAAAAGGTACGGGGATAAGGTCGATCAAAAAAAAAAAAAAAAAAAAAAAATCGTTTTCATTAAGGTTAAGCGTGCAATCCATGATTATAAAGTTATTAAAATAGTTTCGCCATTAGCCAATTCAACAGAAGTTTTCCTTAAGTTAATGCGCGGTCGCGCGAGCTTCTGCTCAAACGCGCGAGAAATAAAACTTCTATCGGCACCAGTAACAAAAAGTATAGATGCATAATGCCCGTTAAAAAAAATGTACCATTAACTACGTCATTAATCGCTTGCGCTTGGTGCGCGGTTATATTAAAAGTTTGTCAGCGCGTCACTTGGTTCGAATTTGGTTCACCGGATTCGCTTGCGTAATCTGTACTTGTAGCCTCGGGCACGCGTTCCGGAAATGACTGGGATCACCGCAGTTAAAGCACGATCTTGGTTGGGGATTCTGGTATGTTGGTTGTGGGTTCTGCGGGTAGGTTGGTGGTGTTTGCACAATTGGGTTGGCGGGAGGGACTCTACAGTACTCAGCAGAGTGACCAGCGCGGCCACATTGGTTACATTGCCTACACGAGGCTTGAGTTGGGTGATGAAATTTACAGGTTGGGCAGAAGGGCTGATTTCCTGTGTAGGGTTTCTTAGTTGGCGGGGTAGGGAGTGCAGGATTAGTTAAGGCATAGTTATGGACTACAGGGGGAGTTGGGTAGGTAGACAGTGGGTTAGGCGCGTATACTGGGGGTTGGTAAAGGGGTTGCTGGACAACGAGTGGGTAGTAAGCGCGTAAGCTTGATGATTGGTTTGCGCCTTCGTTTATGGTTTGAGGGTTCTGGCTTGGTTTCTGTTGGTTCTGGGTCAGTCTTGGTGGGTTTGGTCTTTTCAGTTCCCCGCAGGAACAGGGTTCCTGCTCTGACATGGTTGTCGCTGAGCACAGCGGCCAACTCGATGGCGTCAGAGAGGGTTACTGGGTTTCTCGCCCATACAGAATCTTGAATTTCCATGGGAAGACCCCCAAGAAATTTTTCGATGGCTCGGCGGGAAGGGGTAACAAGGTGAGGGACAAGCAAACTTAGTTCGTGGAAGCGCGTCGCGTACTCGCGCGCTTCGCCACTGTACTGCTTCAAGTTCCAGAATTCCTCCTCAAGGCGCTTGACTTCGTTGGGAGGGCAGAATTCTCGCGTCAGAAGTTCCTTGAATTCCTCCCAGAGCATGCTAGAAGCAACCTCTGCGCCACGCGCATGAGCTACTCCGTTCCACCAAGTAAGCGCTCTAGATTCCAGGACACTTGAGGCGTATAAGGTTCGTTGGTTGGAGGGCAATGGGTATGGAGAAAAGTGTTTTCAATTTTCTCGAGCCACTGGAGCATTATGGTGGCTCCTTCAAGTCCTTTGAATTTCGGAGGGTTACCCGCATTAAAGGATTTAATATTGTAACCAGAGTGGTTGATATTGTTTTGGTTTAAGGCTTGGGCTATCGCGGCGGCCATTTCCTGGGAACGTTGCTGCCCTACGTCTGCGCGCGGCTTCTCTCCTCTGATAACGAGCTGATAGTGGAGGCATTCTATAAAAGTTCTAGTTTTAGTTAATATCATGTTATGAGAAACCGTTTTAGCGCAAAGTATAACCTTGTTAAAGCTTGTTTCGCGAAGTTAGTTGCTAACAAAAGTTAAGGTAAAGTAAATGACTTTATATGCAGACTTATAAAGGTAACAAATTCGAATCGAGAATCGACAATTCATGTATCACCATGACCTTCCGAATTCTCAATTTTAAAAAAAAATATACGAGCAAACGGGTATTGGAGATTGACGATTCATGTATCACCATGACTTTTCAATCCTCAATATAAAATATACAAGTAAATAAGCATTGGAGATTGACAATTCATGTATCACCATGACTTTTCAATCTTCAACTTAAAAATATAAAGTAAATGGGAATTGAAAGTCAACTATTCATGTATCACCATGACTTCTCGGATTTTCAATTCCAACAAACGAACATAAATAAAAATCGAAAGATCGCGGAATAAAACATAAAATCATATACTGCGCAGGCGCGAGCATATTTATAAATAACGAGTAATTAACAATAAGCGCGCAACACGAGATTTCTCTCATGCGCGAGAGGGGACTTAAGTTTTCTAGGTCGTTACGGTCTAACCACCTATCCTAAAGTCAACGAGCTCTGATACCAATCTGTCACACCCCGACCAAAGGCGGATTATACATCGGGG
>NW_027500000.1:0-46848 GCF_021521415.1 Bidens hawaiensis | reverse complement strand
CGTCCCAAACATTTCTAGTTTCGGATTTGCCCATTTGCTTCCAGTCGGATTGCCATCATAAATCTTAACGGACACAATTGATGGTTTTACACTACATGTCATTGATTCCCTGTCCTTAATCTTTCTATCAAAAGCTAGGGACTTTTGTCATATAAATTACGATTATAAGATTTTGCTGATTCAAGTGAGCTAACGCTAGTGAGTTTTAAGTTTAATGAGCACGACAACTCAAAAATTCCTTTCAAGGAAAAATCATGATTTCTTTAGAACGTCAAATCTAACTCTCATAATGATTACATTTTTTTAGAAAGGGACTTAAACTCTCATTCATTTAGACTTGTCGTTTTGGGCGCCCTTGAGGCATCCTTGGGGCACCGAGGGCACGAAACACCGCAGATGGGCGCTGTGAGGCTGGGGTACGGTGGCCATGGGATCAACGGAACAATGGGCGCCGATGGGGAAATATGGGTGGGCCACTCTCTCTCTCTCTCTCTCTCAACAGATATATTATCATTGTAATATAAAAAAAATAATTTAATTATTTTCTATATAACTCAAATCATTTTTTCAATTTTTACTCAAACAACTCTTAAATTTCACTCAAACAACTCTCAAATTTCACAATAAAATACTCTCAAATTTCTACAACCATGGATCATTTCTCAAATCCAAAACCAAACCCGAACACAAGCTCGAGCCCAAACCCGAACCCAATCCCGAAACCATGGGATCCAACTAAAAGGCGGTGGGCTAGTGTGCTCGCAAACGACAATGACCCTAACAACCCTTTTTATGCCAACCAACATTCACCCATAATGCATCCAACCATGCGACCGTTTACCAACGATATGTTCAATCGAATGCCAATGTCGTTTATGCCTTCACAAGTAACCGAAATCCAAACACCCAAACCCAAATACCCAAAACCCAAGTACCCACAACACAAGTAGACGAACCGCAAGCTTGTCACAAACAGAGTCATAAAAAGAAACCTGGTGACACAAAAGGGTCGAAAGAAAAAGTGGGAAGCGGATGAGGAATTG
Source organism: Bidens hawaiensis (assembly GCF_021521415.1). Classification (NCBI taxonomy): domain Eukaryota; kingdom Viridiplantae; phylum Streptophyta; class Magnoliopsida; order Asterales; family Asteraceae; genus Bidens; species Bidens hawaiensis. Next base: position 45,805 of record NW_027500000.1, on the reverse strand, counting down.
GCGTTGGCGCAAGTGTGGATCGACTCATCCGAAGTCTCAATTAATGGTAAATTATAAAATAATATATAAATTTCATGTTTTATTTTTTTGTTGATTAATACGAAGCTTTTATATGTATCGATGGTAAACACTACCCTGACTTTTGGGATGAAATACGTAGTAATTTCTTTGCTATAATGGGTCTAGATTGCTACCGCAGGGATGATTCTGTCTCCAACAAGTTGAACGCAATACGCACAAAAATAAACAACTTATCTGAAGCGTTACAAACAATAGAGGAAGTGGCACGTGCGATGTCAACATGATTGAGACTTGCTTAAAACAATACATGGTCTTTTTTAATGCAAATTTCAATATGTTAGAAATTTAGAGGCATGCACAAGCTCGCCAAAGTGGCATCCTATCCCCACATCTTCAATGTGACCGTCCAAACATTCAAAGACAACATCTACTCCGGCTGATCAATTGCCATGTCGGACGCTCGTTGCCAATTTTACTTAAACAAGTTTGATCCCGATCTTGTTTTATGAATTGGATGAGTTACCATGGCCAGCAGGAAGATATAAAGCCAAAGCGGCGGCTAGAGGTGGAGGATCTTCGTCTAGATCGACTCGATGAGATCCGATGTGATCTCGCGTTTTGAAAACTTGGAGCTTAAACTAAATGAGATTGTTGATGCTAAAAAACACTCAAAAGATGAACTCACGAGAATGCATGAAGAAAGAAAAGTGATACATGATGAATACAAGGTGATGCATGAAGAAAGAAAATAGTTCACTTGGAGCAGCAACGCGAAAAAGATTTCGAGCTTCTTGCAAAGGATCTATCGCACGTTCATGCGGGCGTTTATGGAGAAAACAAAGCAAGGATAATGGCTAAATATGCAAACGAGAATGACGACGTATATTAGTTATTGTTTTCTATTTTTATGTTTTTTATTTGTATGTTTTTTATTTTTATTTTTTTATTTGTAATTTTATTTAGGTTTTATTAATATATTTTTATATTTAAATAAGTTTGTATTTATATTGTTTTTTTGGTTTTTTGTTTTATAAAAAAAAGTTTAATGGGCTTCGATGCCCCTCACCATAGAGGGGCATTATAGGTTGGGGCTTCAATGTCTCCAGTTCTCACTTGACGCTGACGTGACGCCGTGGAGTAGCATCGATGCTCCTCCCCATAGAGACCAGTCTTAGAAAGCCATTGTCCAAGTAAAAATGATTTAACTCATAATTTCCATATTCAACAAATAACATGGCATATGTAATTTGAGGAATTTGATTAGTAGTTATTTATAAAATATAAACTTGCTATCATCTAATAAATCAACACTCATTACTATTTTATAGTCATGGTTAACATTTCCGACATAACCATGACTTTCACGAGCATACAAGAGCATGTTCAACATATATACTAATTTGCTAATTACTACATACATTCATTTGTGAAATCAAAATTGGAAACAGTAATCTAGCAATTAACAACCAGTAATCTGTAAACATCCATGATCCATAAATCTAGCCAAAAATTCCCTTCAACGAAAAATGATTATTTTTTTATAACGTCAAATCTAACTATATCCCTAAACTATTTACGATTAGACTTGAACTCCCACCCTACCCTTTGTAGAAAGTACTTATCCAGGAATCATGATTATTTAAGTCAGAATCATGTTTAAATCATAATTTCTATATTCATCAAATAACATCGTATATGTGTATATTTGAAGAATACTAGATGACTAGATGTAAACGTGCCATTATCTAATAAATCAATACTCATATAAACACATTGTTGAACATTACCTGTAAGGCCCGGTTTTGTTTAATTGAGTCTTTCGTATTTGTATCATTTTAGTTTACGTTTTCGTTCGTTTACGTTTATATGTATTGGGCCCGAGGCCTTGTGTACTTGGTGCCTATTGGGCTTGTTATTAATGGAATGGTGTATAACATATCCACACTATATATTGTGTGTGTATGGAATACACCAAACAACCCTTGCAAAACAATTATCCAAGTAACCAAAAACTCTCTCAACTCCCTTTCTTTCTTCCAAGTTTCGGCTCCACCATACCCACCCATAAGATCCGAGATCTCGGTCCGACTAGTTGTTTCCACCAACTAGTTGTAAGGTTGATCCAAGAACGACTAGTACTTAGTTTGTTGTGTTGTTTGATCCGGTTTCGGGACCTACATTACCATTTTATTATCAGTGCCAGCGCGCTACCATTACTTTCACGAGCATACAAGAAGAGTAAGTTCCACATATAAATTCTTTTGCTGAAAAACTCACAATAAATAGATTCAAATCACATTCATAAGTGAAGTAAAAATTAATAACTACAAGTGCTTGTTCCTGTAACCATGTAGCAAATAACAAGTAGTTATCAGTACACACCATCACCACTGGTGTTTATTTCACAAAGGCTAACACAAGTAGATGATCAATTTCAATGAAAATAGATCTCGCAACACCTCGAAGCCCTAGGAAGATTAAGCAACTGTGCACCTAACCGCATTTCTTCTTCTATGCTTGACTTTTCCAAGTTGATTGATACCGTCCTCAACACCTTTACATTACCCAACAAGAATTTAAAAAACGGTATATCACACTTCCGCCACTTGAAATTCAAAAACTTGATACTTGTAAGTTTTGCTAGCATGCAGGCAGGAACCAGCTTTGGCGCAATCCAACGAGAACCTTCAAGCTTTTGGCGCAATCCGGTTTCGGGACATACAATTGGTATCAGAGCTTTCGGGCTCTACTAGTTATAGATCTTGGGTCACAACCTTGGATTTTGGTCTTTTGTGTGTGTAAAAACGGATTTTTTGAGAAAATAAGTGTGTTTCGGGTTGTTGTGTTCTTGAAGTTCTTAAGATATTTAAGTTGTTCATGTTCAACAAGATGGTTTAAAGTTGTTAAAGTGGTTGGTTTTGGTGTGTGAATCTCAAAACATTTGTGTTTGTAGTGTTTTCATGTATTTGGGTTGGTTTTAGAAAGGTGATAGAAAGTGAGTTGGTGACATTCCAAAAGAGGAATTCAAATACTTTTGTCACTTGAATACTTTTGTCACTTGAATACAATTGTATTCAAGTAAATTGTATTCAAATCCTTTATCACTTGAATACAATTGTTATTTGAATACAATTGTCCATTTGAATACAATTGTTATTTGAATACAATTGTTCATTTGAATACAATTGTTATTTAAATACAATTTTTCAATTTGAATACAATTTTTATTTGAATACAATTGTTAATTGAATACAATTTTTCATTTGAATACAATTGTTCATTTGAATAAAATTTTTATTTGAATACACTTGTTCATTTGAATACAATTGGTCATTTGAATACATTGGACTTGTGTTTTTCAAACAGTTTTTGTTTCAAGAGTGTTTGATCTTTGAGAAAAGGGTTGACCTATTGACTGTTGACTTTTGACCCGTTGACTGTTGACTTTGACCTGTTGACTTTGACTCGTTGACCGTTGACTTTGACCAGTTGAACCAAAAAAAAAAAACTTTTAAAATTTTTACTTAGTCTTCCATTAAAAAATGTCTTGCAATTATAAGCTTGAAGGGAGTCTCAATATGAGGGAATGCCTAAAGAACATGTTAAAAGAAGAATTTAACATGTTTAAACATACTCAAGGAGAATCGGTTGTCTCTCTCATCAACAGATTTGAGTCACTTGTTACTAAATTGAGATGTGCTGGTATCACAACTAAGTTGTCTGAGATCAACATGAAGTTATTGGATTCACTGCCTTACGCATGGAACACCAGCGTGATTACCATCAAGAGAACGACGAACCTGGATACTTAACACTCTTAGAGTTGACTTCTACCATCAAGTCTTTTAAATCGATGGATGCCAACCTTCGAATATACAATCAGTCGAAAGAAAATAATGCTGAGACAATTGATGCGGGTGTGAGGAGTCAAGCAAGTCCTATCATCCCCGAGTGTGCTGCAGGTAGAAGTAGTCAAGCAAACACCTCGTCATGCACCATTGATGGAATTTCTTCAGCTGCCTCGCTTATTATCGAGGTACACAAACTTTGCTCTCAAGAATGTATTGATAAAGTTATTCACTATAGAAACCATAATGATAAAATTCTTGAACAAATTGATAGCATTAGAGTTCAGAATGATGATCTTAAAAAGGCTGCAAAGATTTACACTATTAGAATTAACACTCATGGTAATGATATGGCCGATCTTAGGGAACAAGTTTCAATTGCTAGAAATTTAGCAAAGCGTATGAAAATCAAGTAGTTGAACTAAACGCTAAAATTGTTAAATTAGAAATTGAGTTAACCCAAAAGAAGATTGCCAAAGAAAACTTTGAATTAGCTTCTGAGAAACTGAATAAACTAATTGGGTCACAAATGGAATTAAGATTAAAGACTGGTTTAGGCTATGATAGTTCTGTTGTACCACCACCGTTTAACAATAACTATACTAGCCTTCCTCACTTTGATTTTAACTCTCCTCCTGAGGAAGAAATGGTATACGGTATTGGTCATGTACCCATATCACAGACATTTGTTCCTGCAGCTCCCAAGATTGTAATTTTAGCTAATTCCTCAGTTAATCCTAATAGTGATTCATCCTCTGCAGCAAGTCGTGCAGAAGAAAATGGGTGTATGGAAACAAACATGGTTATGGAGATAAAAACTTACTTTTGATTAATCTATTAACAACCCTGTCAGTAATAATATTGTTTCCAAAAACATTTTGAACAATGATGTATCGGATGAGAATGTTCATGTTGGCACGTCTCTTGAAAATGAAAATGATGTTTCTATTTCTGATAGTGATTGTGAAACTATTTTTGATGAAACCATTGTTGATAGAACTGTGCATGAAATGATTTCTGTGAATACTAACCTACCCAGCTGCTCGTCAAAAGATTGTAAAGTTGAGGAGACTAAAATTAATGAAAATCGTTCTGAAAAGGAAAAGGCGGGTACCTCTGGTAAATATGCGCCACCTCATAGAAACAATTTTTATCAATCCACAAATCAATATTATCAACCTCAACTGTACAATCAATTTGATAATAGCTACTATGGTTATTATTCACAAGATTATGTTAACTCTTTCTATACAAATGTTTTTATGATCGGGGTCATAAATCTGACAGCTTGTTTGATCCCGTACAACCATCTCCTTATTCGCCACAACCCATGTATTATCATTCTGACGGTTTCTACAGGGAAGATAGAAGAAAGTTGTGTTTGGTGTGTGGTAACGCTTCTCACCTTGCAAGACATTGCAAGAACTTGCATGATATGAAAAGGAAAATGAACAGTCGGTTTAATCAATTCAGATCCAGAGCTAAACCAAGCTCAAGGAATAGAAATGATCAACCTGACATTTCTGCCAGTGAAATGGACGTGAGATCCAAAAGTAAAAAGAATGAAAAACCTCCTTTTTTGGATAACCAAGAAGGAGAGAGAAAAAAGGAATTCAAAGACCGACAAGTCTGAAAATTCATCAAAAAGAAAGCAGAAAAGACATCCAAAGATTGAAAAATCTGAAGATGTTGTTTTAAAACCAAGAAGGAGACAGTCTCGAAAAACTTTTAAAAACAGGAAACCTGCTCGTGCATGGAATCCTAAGGACTGCTCTTCTGACTCTTACCCATCCCACAACTTCATAAACAACAAAGAGAAAAGGACATTTGACCCTCCCGAGACAACTAAGTCTCAGGAACCTCTATCTAATTAAACTGCTAATGTGTGATGGGCCAGCCAAGACATTCTGTAAACAGTATTTGGTACTTGGATAGTGGTTGTACCCGACACATGACAGGAGATGAATCCTTGCTATTTGACATTAAACCGTTCTATGGCGGATACGTTTCTTTTACCGGAGATATGGGTGGAAATATTTCGAAACAAGGAAAAGTGTCAAATGGAGTCCTGACATATGAAGTTGTCAACTTGGTGGAACAACTAAACCACAACTTGCTTAGCATCTCTCATATCTGAACCGAAAGCTTGTCATAATAGAACGGGTCGATGCTGATGACAACTATGCTGACCTGTTTACTAAAGCCTTTAATCGTGCCAGATTTTTGTTTCTCGTTGAGTCACCTAGCATGATCTCTTTTGTACAAAGTTAAGTTTTAATTTTTTTGTTTTATTTTTCTTTATTTTTATTTTAAAATTATTTTAATTTTATTTTGTTTTATTTTATTTTAATTTTATTTTTTTCTTAAAAGTTTATTTTATCTAAGTTTTTTTTTAATTTAGTTTCCTTTTTAATTTAGCTTAAATTTTCTTTTATTTTAAATTTTAAACTTTTATTTTCAGATTTATTTTTTTAAAAGTTTTAAAATTTGAAACTTTTGTTTTATTTTTATTTTGTTTTTAAATTTTCTTTTTAATTTTCATCTCATTTTATTTCAAATTTCTTTTATCTTTTTGTATATAAAATTTGTAAATATTTTTCAAATATGTCACAATTTTAGATGGAGAAAATGAGTCTTAATTCACCAAAAAGATTTTACTTTTGTTAAGAAAATCAAAATTTTCGTCACTTGACTTCCAAAAATATTTATATATTCGTTATTTTATTCAAGAAAACCTCAAAAAGCCTTAAAGGTATAATCTCTCATTAAGAGGGAGCTCCTGTTTAGAGGGAGTCGAATAATATTAAAGAAAATTTTGAGAAATCGATCCGACCTTTGGAAAATGAATGGAAATTGTCTCAGGGTATATTAGAACCACGTAACGTGGGGCAAACAAGTAAGTCCTAAACACTTTATATGAAGGCATAAGTCAACAAGGCTAGTAAGTCCATGGTTCAACCTTTACATATTGTTTGAAAGAAAGTTTGCAAAAAGTCTATGAAGCTCAAAATGTTTTGATCAATCATTAGGGGGTTGGAGTCAATTCGGGGTGATACTGATGAACACAAAGTATGCCCGAGGTATGATGGAGTTTGTAACATGTCGGATTAGCAGGGGACCACACAAGTATTGTGCCAAATTGTACCTTAACGTATCACGATGAAATCAAAATACTTGTTAAGTTTAAAGTGGACCAATATATCTACAATCGACTTTGGGTTCTTGGCATAATAATATCCAAATAGAAGTGTGATCTAGGACACTATAGATAATATGATTCCATGTCATGATCTTTCTCATCAAAACAAGTATTGAATAGCTTATTTATAAATTAATTAATATGATTAACATAATATTAACTTTCTCCTTATTTTGATTTTAAATTTTAGTTCATTTTTAAGTTTTTATTTTATTTTATTTTACTTGTTAAAATTAGTTTAACTTGTATTTATTTTCAATTTTATTTTATCTTATTTCATTTAACATTTGATTTTTTTTACTTTCAACTTTTATTTTAAATTTTATCTTTACTTCTAACTTATTTGTTTTTATCTTATTTCTTAAGTTATTTTACTTTTATTTTCATCTTTGCAATTATTTTAAAACTTATTTTAAATTTTGTATAAATTTTATTTTTGTCCAAAAAGTTTCATTTTCTGTTAATTTAAACTTAAAAAAAAACTTTATTTTACTTTAAATTTATTTTAAAATTTTTATTTAATTTTATTTTTTTAAAAAAATTATATTTTAATTTTTTAGTATTTAGTCAAAATGGGCTTTTTGTTTACAACAAGGTCTTCATTGCATTGTTTGTTAAGTATTGACCCGATAAAATATATCTTGAAAAGTGTTTGGATGGAGACGATGATGAGTAAGAAGAGAGATGACGAGGATGAGGATGAAGATGAGTATGATAGCTATGATGATGCTCGTGGTGATGGTAGTGGTAGTGGAATTGGTAGCGGTGAGGCTACCGAAAATAAGACTTTTGAGGTTGAGAAGTCAAAGGAGGCTGGGAAAACAAGGGAAACGGAAGCTGCGGTGGAGGCTGAGCTCGCCTCTTTACTAAATGTTTATTCTTTTGCAGGTACCGTCCCTACGGTTGAGAAAGCCGTGGATGAAAATAATAATGTAAGTGATGATGGCATAAATTATTCTCCCGATCCTGACAGACCACCAACTGGGAAGAATATTGAGCCAACCGTTGACAAGCATGTTGTCGCTCCTGTCGCTGCTCCTACTAGAAGTCGGTCAAGAAGAGGAATCAAATACTACCGCATGAGCATAGTGGGAAGCATGCAAGCAAGGTCATAGTCAACAACAAATTCGGTGATGTCATCATGCATTGCACTCGCAGCCACGAGCTCACGTTCGTTGATGAGCACAAACTGGAAGCTCTTGGACTCCGCGACCTGAGGAAACTTGTAGAGTCGCCCCTTTGCATAGTTGAAGATGTCCGTCGTGACAACACGGACGCCATCGTTGAAAAGTTCAACTAGTTTGTCAGATTACTTGTTGAAAAGCAGCCTTTCGAAGAAGACCCAAATGGTGTATTTGACTATGAGTCCGAATGCGAGTGGTGAGAAGGAAATAAGACAAATACCAAAAGACTAGAGGGAGATTGTAAGGCCCGGTTTTGTTTAATTGAGTCTTTCGTATTTGTATCATTTTAGTTTACGTTTTCGTTCGTTTACGTTTATATGTATTGGGCCCGAGGCCTTGTGTACTTGGTGCCTATTGGGCTTGTTATTAATGGAATGGTGTATAACATACCCACACTATATATTGTGTGTGTATGGAATACACCAAACAACCCTTTGCAAAACAATTATCCAAACTCCCTTTCTTTCTTCCAAGTTTCGGCTCCACCATACCCACACACAAGATCCGAGATCTCGGTCCGACTAGTTGTTTCCGCCAACTAGTTGTGAGGTTGATCCAAGAACGACTAGTACTTAGTTTGTTGTGTTGTTTGATCCGGTTTCGGGACCTACATTACCATTTTATTATCAGTGCCAGCGCGCTACCATTACTTTCACGAGCATACAAGAAGAGTAAGTTCCACATATAAATTCTTTTGCTGAAAAACTCACAATAAATAGATTCAAATCACATTCATAAGTGAAGTAAAAATTAATAACTACAAGTACTTGTTCCTGTAACCATGTAGCAAATAACAAGTAGTTATCAGTACACACCATCACCACTGGTGTTTATTTCACAAAGGCTAACACAAGTAGATGATCAATTTCAATGAAAATAGATCTCGCAACACCTCGAAGCCCTAGGAAGATTAAGCAACTGTGCACCTAACCGCATTTCTTCTTCTATGCTTGACTTTTCCAAGTTGATTGATACCGTCCTCAACACCTTTACATTACCCAACAAGAATTTAAAAAACGGTATATCACACTTCTGCCACTTGAAATTCAAAAACTTGATACTTGTAAGTTTTGCTAGCATGCAGGCAGGAACCAGCTTTGGCGCAATCCAACGAGAACCTTCAAGCTTTTGTCATTAACATAAACAAGTCAGACAAGGTACATTCTCAACAAAGTGTGTGTGTGTATGTGTGTGTGTCTGTGCGCGCGCGTGTGTCTTTCAAATATTTACAAATAAATCAAGTACCTTTTCAATATATATCTCTTTCAACTCAGGAGAACTTTCAAGAAATTTGGGGATTAGTTTAAAATGCCAAAAACCTTTCAACTCCAAGCGTTCCATATTCGCAAAACCGGGCAGAGGTGAAGCTGATAAGATCTTAAGTAGTGATGAGTCTTCATACAAATCATACCGTGCATCTCTTGCCTTTTTAAAAGAGAGTAACTTAACTCCACTAATTTGCTTTAAAAGCTCAACCGTGAGATCATTATCAAATGGTTTCACTTCAAAAGAAAAGGATGCCTCAACAAGAGACGGCACATCTTCCATTACAAATAACGAGTACAATGTCCCATCAAAATTTAGACGTTCAAGTTTAGGGACGCGTAAAACAAGTTTGTTAGTATTATCAGAATGAAGCAAATGTAGTTTCAATCTTTTCAACATAGGTATATCGAATATGTAATCACTTTTTCTTTGAAAGTATACAACTCCCAAAGATAAATTTTCAAGCATCGGGGAGCCAGCGATGAGTTTAAATGCATTGAGGAAAGGATTATAATAAACCTCAACGTCAAGGGTTTTCAAACAAGGAAGCAGGGCCGGCCCAATAGGCTTAAAGACTAAAGTTAGGGCTTTAGGCCTCCATTTAAAAAAAATGTATTTGGAATATATATTATTTGTTCCCTGTTTATTGTTGCACTTCGTTCGTCTAGTCTGATGGTTGAGTTGCTGTGTTACCAGCTTGTTTACTCGAGTTCGAATCCTGCAGCTGCTTGCTGTTTTTTTAATTACAATTGCATATCCTTCTGCTAAGGAGGGGACATGCAATCTGATTTTTTCATTAATTTTGGTGCAATGAGTGTTTATAAAGAACATTCATATAAAAGAAACTAACATGTCTTAATTCTTAGGCATATTCTTATTAGTTTGTTTTGTAGATCTCCCGTTGAATACTGATCTAAAAGCGGCCATAATTTAGTTTGTTTCTTGTGAAGATTTGTTTTTCAATGCCCTATTAATGCATTTCATTTTTATTTTTATTTTTTTTATGCCCGCTGTCTAGTTTTTTTTGTCTAACACTTGTATACAAAATGGGTATTCTTTTTTTGTTACTTACGCGATCATACATAAGACATTTATGTATCAAATGTTTCAAACATAACTCACGATCAAATTTAATAAATTAAAACTGGTAACAAAAGAAAAACAATGCAAAAAGGCCCCTATTTTTTATTTTGCTTTAGGCCTCCAAATATGTTGGGCCGCCACTGCAAGGAAGGTTGACCGCAGGCTCACACACCCAAACAATTCCAAGGCCTATTTTTAACTTTGTGAGTGTTGTGCAAGTGAAAACACTTGAAGGCAACTTCAACAACTTATATTGTATGTCAAGCTCACGAACCTTTAACATGATTGCCTTATCAATCCAATTTGATACGCATGGCTGAAAACAGAGAGTAGAAAAGTCTAACCGAAATGATTCAATTTGAGATGATTTGCAAAACCCTAGTACCCGATCAACAAATGTTTCCAAGTTTTTGAAACAGAAGGGTGCTTTATCATCAAAGTCAAGATTTGTGACGCTCATCCAAGTATACCGCCATCTTTTAGATAAAACGCAGGTTTGCACCGCAAACTTTGTAGGCATCAGAGAGAGTATGTGTGATTGAATCTCTTCTGGCAAGCGGCTAATTCTGTCTACATTATTGGACCACCTCATTGTTCATTTCCTAAAATTCAAACCCAAAAGTTCAAAATCCACCATATTTCAACAGAAATTTAAGTTATTTTTTTTTTCAAACAAAATAACCGTAAACCCTCACATGCATGTAAACTGAACAATTAAAACCTGATTGGTTGAACTCTTAAATGAAAAGAAAATAAATTAGGGGTTGTGATTTAATCAAAATGTTTTCAAGCAAAACAACACCGGGTTTAAATCACCATTTTTCTAATTAGTTAATTATTTAACGTTCTATAGTTTGAATCACAAGCCAAAACAAAATCAAATTTTGAAAACAATAAAATATTGGAAGCTTACCTACGCAAAACAGTGGTGGATTGGTTTGGTGGTTGTACGAGGTTTGATTTAAGTGTGCTGGTCTTTGATTTGAGTTTCATGGAAATGAGTGGTTGTGGTGGCCGATAAACACGCCGTCATTTTCTCTCTCAAGGAAGGAAAAACATAGTTTATTTGCTTTTATGATTTTGCTAGGGTTAGCTTAAATATACCGTCTCTTTTACTTGTCAAACCCTACCTTTGAATTCAGTAAGTAATTTTATTTAGCATGTTACTACATGCTATGGTGAAAAAAAAGGATAAATTTAATTTACACTACTGAAAAAAACCAGGGGGTGGGCTCGAAATTACACTATGTATAAAAAAATGTGGCCGTAACTTTACACTAACGAGCGAGAAAACGGAGGGGCTGGGCCACCCTGGCCCCAACTAAAACTACGCCCCTGACTACCCGCTAATATTTTTAAATGAATGTTAGATTTTAGTAATATATATTAAATGTTATTGATTGATAATAATCTTTATTCATTTTATCGCCACTAGCGGTTCAAATTTTAAAAAAGTTGACCCCAATGGTCCCGCATTAGAAAGGACTTAACGACGTGATACCTTTTTTCGCGTTCCAAATTAATCTTTTAGGGCTTTTAATCAGAAGTAGGATATGACTCGATTGATGCAAAACTTTGTCTGAAACGTTGCTCCAAAACGACGAAACAATGCATTAATTCGGGGTGTTTGAACTTACAATTAACAAAAAATCAAGCAGTTTTGATCACCATTTCGAGTTAAGCTATACATCAATCAACTTGTATCATTCTTCCGATTAAAAGTCCTAAAACATTAGTTTGAAATTTGGTAAAATATGTAACACCGTTAAGTCATTTTTAACACAAGACCAACCTTTTGAACGCACGACCATTGGGGTCGACTTTTTCAAATTTGGGACAGCTGGTGGGGGTACTCAAAATAATCTGAATCCGTATCCGAATTATTCTATCTGTATTCGAATTTCGGATATCCAAAGATTCTGATATTCGAATCCCGTATATATTTGTAAATTCATATCATTCGGGTAACAATTCTTGGATTTTTCAGATATTTCAGATATCCGATATCCAGACTATCCGAAATATGAAATTTAATATTATATTATTTCTATTTTATATACCATATAGCAAGGGGTAAGGGATATGAATGAAAACTAGATCTAGAAAAACGTAAGCAGCCCTTCCCCTTTCTCCAATTCTCCTCTCTGCTCATTCTCTCATGAGCCAAGAACCTCATCAACCACCAAACCAACCGTCGATCGACCTCCCAGCTCTAGCCTTATTCTCACGTCAACTAACCTCCATTTCTATGCCCTTTCTCCATCGTCTCTCATGTCTTTCCGATAAGGAATTTCATATTTATAGTTGTTGATGGTATGCTAGATTTTTAATTATATTTTATTAAAGATCTGTTTCAAAGATTTGTTAGATCGTAACAGACTTGGCTTGTCACAGATTGTTTCAAAGATTTGTTAGATTTGTGTCAAGATTTTGTTACAAATTTGTTATGGGTTGTTACATATTTATAGTTGTTATGAGTGTAAAAGATTTGATTGAATTACAAATTGTTAGAATATTGATTTACTTTGCTTGTATCACGGATATTGTTTCTCCATATTTTCGAATATCCGTTTCACTATCCGAAATTTTGGGTACTCGAACTTCAGATATTCAAAATTTCGGATATAGATTCGGATAGCGATCGAAATCCACTATCCGAAATTCTGGATATCCGACTTTAAATACCCCTAACAGCTAGTGGTGATAAAATGACTATGGATTGATGGACAATATTATTCTATAGGGATTATTAAAAACCAATAAACGTTTTTTAAATTTTATAGTCTCTCTTTAAAAGTTTCATTTTTTTGTTTTTATTTCTATATTGTTTTATATTTTATTTATTCGTGTGTGTTTCTCTTTTTTTGCATTTATTGTTCTTGATCATAATAATACTTATTGTTATCACTATCGATGTATTATTATATTTATAAACCTATATATGTGTGTGTGTGAGAGAGACTAATATTTACAATGACAATAATAAAAATATTTAATAATACCAAAATAGTTTTGAATTTTTGTATTTATTGGAGACTATTAAGTGAAATGTTACACCCGAAACTACGGTCTAAGCGAGTAATCTGGACTATTCGAATCGAATGGGAATTCGAATGGGGATTCAATTAGAATAAGATTCGATTCGAATGTAATATGGACTTGATTTGATTGCAACTTGTCTTCGAATCGAATGATTATTCGATTCGAGTAGTCCTTGATTCAAATAGGCTAACTTGATTCACTCTGATTAAACTTGAGTTCGATTAGATTACAATCTCGATTCGAATCGATTGGTGATTCGATTCGAATCAACAATCGATTCGAATAAGGTGTTAGATTCGAATACAATTGTACTTTAGGAAAGTACAGTAAGTACTTTCTGCCACTTTTTTCAAGAAACACCTTTTGATGAATGTCACTTCTTTCAACTTGATCCCTTATGGATTTACACAAACCCCAAGGTTTTCACACATTCAAACACCATTTTATGAAGATCAAACACCACTTTAACCTAAAATTATTGTACTTGTTTGAATCTATGAAGCTTGAACACACTTTATATGAACTTTTGAACACTTTTCTTGAACTTTTATGAACCCAAACCCACAAAATCTCTTGAAATCCATCTTTTAACACAAACAAGACCAAAATCCAAGATTGTGACCCAAGATCTACAACTAGTAGAGCCTGAAAGCTCTCATGCCAATTGTAGGTCCCTTGACCGGATCTAACAACACACACTACTATTACTAGTTATCTTGGATCAACCTCTATCCTAGTTGGCGGATACAACTAGTAATTAGGACCGAAATCTCGGATCTTGTTTGTTTATTTATTGTCGTGAAGAGAAAGAGAGAAGGAGAGTTTGTAAGTTGTAAGGATAAGATTTGCCAAAGGTTATTTTGTGTATGAGATACACATGTATATATAGTGTGTGTAATCTCATGCACATGCATTCATTTAATATGGCCCAATGGGCTCCAAATACAAATGGCCATGGGCCCAAACATACATAAACAAAAGTCTAACAAACTAGCATTACATAAACGAAACATAAAACACAAATACGAAAGACTATTGCTACAAATGGGCCTTACACTATTGTATAACTTTAGGGACTGAAAATCAATCCCCTATATATGTTTATATTGTCCCTAGTAAGATGTTGTGCGTACTAAGAATTAGTTGTTAATATGCTTCTTTTAGGGATTGAAAATCAATCTTCTAAACTAAAACTCATATTTTTCTTCAGTGACTATTTTTAGTATCTGATTGTAGTTTTCATTTTTTTCTTTCGCAAGCAGAGAAACAATTACCAATTCAACTTAATTCAGCCCCCAAACATGTAATCACAATCTCTATTCTAATAGTTGTAATTGAATTATAGTTCTATAAATATATAAATACAGTTACTAAACAACAGTATTATCATTCATGAATCTGTTTCTTGCTTTCCCAAAATTTCGAGAATTGGTATCATAACAATAACCAATCAATATAATAACAATTAATCAATTCTAAATTTACAAGAGTATTTGATAAAAAAGGTAATAAACGTCGTGCAATCAATATAGCTTTATCTACTGTTGGACTTCGCATTGTTTACTATAGTAAAAAGATTACATGAAAACAAAATGAACAAGAATAAAATATGTTCAATTAATAGATTTTTGGTTGGTAAATACATTTGAAAAAGCAAGGTTTCATACCGGTAGTCAATTCTGATGCCGATAGAGTCTATTTCATTTCGTGTATGTGTGTCTACAGGTAGTCAATTCCGTTCTTGATTGTGCATGATCAATGTACTCAAAATCTGCCACCTAATGGATCCTTTACAAAAACAAAACTAAATTATGAGACCCACAAGCCATTAGGACATGAGCAAATTTCACTATTACTAATACATATGAGTTGAATATGTGTTCATACATATATTAAATCAAACCTGATCCAAATTTTGATGTCCAAGCTCAGTAAATATCCTAACTCACCCCCACCGGTCTGATGTTGCGAAGTGGGATTGCACATTCATACTTGCCAGCCAACCAAACTATAGTTGGGTTGTCGTCAGCTCCAGCAAATAAATTTATAAAGATGAACTTACTATGTTACACACTATTAGGGATAGTATGAGTGGAAGTAAGGTTCGTGTCCACAGGTAATGCGTTTTAACAAATTTATAACCGAGAACGATTTAGAACTAGTACTCGTAACAGGGGGATTTGTGTAAATAAATTATATAATAATAAAACTAACTAGTGGTAGTACAAATGATTAACATATAACTAAAAGATAAAATAGCTAACTTAGAAAGAGGCAATTATTAAGGATAGTTTCGACACAAGGGGTATTTCATACTTCTGATTCGGGTTGCGATCATTAATAAATATGGTGCAATGATTTTTATTATTAAAAGATTTGTATCAATACTAAACGTCACGCCGTTCAGGCTTTCCCTCCATCTATGTCTAACTAAGCGCAGTTCGTTAGTTAGAGCCAACTCGCTACCCCAAGCTCACGCTGTTCGGATCTTAACGTGCGAGTTGCATTCGATGAAAGTATTAATTATCATTTAGTGTTCACGCCGTTCGGAATACTAAATCACACTGTATAATTTCTAAAAACGAGATTGAATTCATAGACAAACGCAAAACCGTTATTTGTTCCTTAGTTATCAAGAATAAAATCATATTTCATATTTTAACTTTGAAGAACGTCATTAGCATATTAATAAAATGATCAGGTTCACTAACATACTAATTTGAATCCTAACAGAGTTTTGGATTTAAAGTTCAAGAAATTATACAAACGAAACCTTTCAACAATAAAATCACATAACCATTTCACATTTGAATCATAATACAAAATAGAGCCCTTAATGTCGAAACTAATAGATTATTAGCCTAACATAGCAATTAACATAACCAAAGTAAACTTACAAAGTAAAGACATACTACTTGTGGGGTGTTCGGGAAGAACTTCAGAACTCCCGGGAAGTGGTTTGAACCTCCTCGAGACTCTTGGAACCTCCTTGGCACTCCTATGGAGTTTATTTAGCTAATTAGAGAGAAGAGATGTGAGAAATGGTGTGCTTTTGGCTGAAACTCGGGCTGCTATTTATAGCTGAAAATCTGGAATACTTATGGGTCGTAATGTTTTCAACAGTATCCTTATGACCCATAAGAGTAACTTTTTATCTTATCTTATCTTATCTCCAACTCTTGATCTTTAGGATCATGTTTCCTACCGACAGTCTTTATGGGTCGTAAGGTTGCTTTATGACCCATAAGTTTGATTTTTTAATGTCTTGACATTATCTATTCCGGATTTTCTGGATCCTGGTTGCACCAACGACGAATTTTGTGATACAATAATGTTCGACGGTTCTTTATGGGTCGTAAGGGTGTTTACAACCCATAAGTGTCAACTAATGCTGGGAATCTTTATGGGTCATAAGTTTCAGCTGGACATTAGTCTTCAAATCTTTACAGCCCATAAGTTTTGCCAGTGTCTTGTTATTCTTTTTATTTTCAAGTCGTGTCTTTGCTTTTGATTTTCATTTCTTCCAGCTTCGTTCTTTCTATCCGTTGTTCATTAGTTTTCTTTCGGACCAAGTTGCTTCATTCCCTTTTCGGACCTTGTTACTTCATTCCCGGTTTTGTTCGGGCTTCTGAATTGTGTCCTTTTGGTTGTTATTTCTTGTTTATTTGGACCAATTCGTCATTCGAACCTACAAATCCATGTTACAAATAATTTAGTATCAAACTCAATGGATTTGTTATGAAAAGTGTATAAAATCGGGGATAAAAGATATAAATAATGTGTATAATTTTGCACACAATAAATATCCCCACACTTAAACATTTGCTTGTCCTCAAGCAATGTCTTAATCTGTAAAAACGAGAGGTCACGGTGATCGTCAGTGATAGACAAATTATTTGCAAATGTAGAGATTTATACACATACATGATTTAAAAATATTTAAAGATAACAGCGATAAGAAAAAGACTAAACCAAGTGTGTTTGTTTTAGATGGAGTTCTTGATAGTCAATTATTCACTCTTTTGCATCCCTCGCGTTCGCTCTCACTCGGTTTCTTTGTGCAAACTAGCAAATAATGTACTAGTATTTTTTTTAGTGATCGCTTAAACGCCTAGCCATAAAACAACATTGTCATAAGCTTGAAATGGTATCTCGCCATTTAACATGTAAAAGTTATATAAATCAAGAGGAGTCTAGAACGAGAAGTTTTAGTGAGGCTTAGGATTTTGTGGTAGTAATATATGAATGTTTATTTGTGTGTGAAGTGTTACCCCGGTTTAGCTAACTATCCCGACTTTCTACCAATGAAGAAAAGAAACACTAATTTTGTTTTCTTTTTCTTTTTGTATCTACAAACCAATTGACTCTTTTAAGGTCAGATCGTCAAGACCAGTTTTGTCGAAGATGTGGATTAAATCTTCCTCAATCCTGTAGTGAACATTACTTCCAACTCTAATGGACCTTTCGACATTGAGCCTAATAGCCCCCACCCTCATTAGAAGCGTATACTCGTATTGGGATTCAGTTTGACATTTTCTACATCTTCCAGTGTGAGACCAATTTCCACAACCCATGAATTTTTCATAACGTTTTGCTTTTCTTTTCATAGCACTTTTGGATGTCCCACAAAATGGTGTCTTTTACTCCTTTTTACGCCACTTTTTCCTCACCCCATTGCTTAAGAGAAAAATTATCTCCCTAAGTTATGTAGGCAACCTAGGCTTTGCGAATTGTAGACAACAAAGTAGATTGAAATCAAAGGAATGCATTTCCAGTTCTTTAAGGTCTGCCGGTAAAAGACCACAACTAATTCTGAAAAGATGATAATTAACTAAACCGAGCTCACTGTTTGGGGTATAATTGGAAAAGGAGGAAAAGGGTTTATAAGGATAATTGTGTGGGTTATGATCAATGAAACATGGTTAGGTTTGGCTTGGTTTACTGGTGGAAAATATTTGGCTTGTGATGTAATGAAAAAGGGTAATTTAGTGGGTGTGTTCTATAACCTCTATCATTATATAGTTTTACAGTTTATGACTTTGACGAGAATATCCAAGGCAAGTTCTAACAAGTATACATTTATGTGGCACACCCATAATCAAGTGAAATCATGAGAATATAATGATGAATGCTCGATAAAGGCTCAATAACTCGCTTGGATTTTGGGTGGGTATTTTAGATGAAAATTTATGAATAATTGGTATGCATTGAAAGTTTCCATTTAAAATAAACACTTGGTGATTTTTTTTGTATCATTAAATATAAATAAATAATATATGTATAAAAATCAACTAAAATTGCAACAATTTGTCTTAAAATTTTCAAAAATTTGACCCTGTTTTTACTTTTTTTTTGGAAAAATTGTTTTCATGTTTTTGGTTCCCTATTTCCCCATCCCCACACTTAAAATACACATTGTCCTCAATGTGTGAGAATAAAGTTAATAACGAGTGGAAAGGAACTGGAAAACTCCCCTGGTTGGATTGTGATGTTTTTTGGACGGTAGAGATTGTTACGAGTTCATCTTGCGAGTCTTGTAAATTACGGCTCGTGGGCGCGAAAAATCAATTCCATTCGTACAACCTGTATAATCCATATTTCTAGAAAACCAAATTAGCAAGAGATACGGGTCGTAAGCTTTTGTATACGACCCATATACAAAATGACCGTTGGAAAACGGTAATATGCAACGGTTATATAGCCGTTGCAAAAAGGGTTATAAATACCCAATTAACAATCTCATTTTATTCACAACAAACACTCTCAATTCTTATCCTTTCCAAGGTTCCCGAAGAACACATTCAGAATGATTCATCCGGTTCTTGTGCTTACCAGAATAATGCTCGTGATCCTTGCCTTTCTCATTTATAACCTCCCACCGGATGAGATATTTCCCTTTGTTGTTTTGTATTTGTTTGTTGCTTTACCGTTGTATTTTATCTCTTATGCAATGAGTGTATAAATTTTCTTTTTTATTGTACTCATTAAGAAATAAAATTGTTCTTTTCGAATTTGCAAAGTGTTACGAGCAAAACAAGTTAAAGATACCGTTCGTGAATTTCCAAAATTACTTGTCTTTCCAGCGGTATTTATTATCTCAGTTGTTCTATCACACTTTATTAAAATCGTAAGCAAAAGCAACAAAACATATATAAACATAAGTACCAAACAAAAACAACTATCTAAAACACGCAAAAATCACAAACTAAACACAAAAGATTGTTAGACTAACCTTTAACCGAACGCTTAGCAAGAATCGAACTTGGAATTTGGTGTTTGGCTTGGTTCACTCTTATGGGTGTCGTTTGTGTGTGGCAGGGTGTAAAAAAAAGATTTTTTTTTAAAAGGTCACCCATATATTTAGTTGGGGAATTCCTTATGGGTCATAAAAATATTTGGAGAAGAAACTTACGGCCCATAAGATTGCTTTAAGAGCTAAATATGGATTTCTTATGGGTCATAAAGATGTTAGAGGAACAAACTTACGGCCCATAAGAATACTCAATTTTTTTTAAGTTTTTTAAAATAAAATCCCCATACTTATTTTTAACGACATCCATGGTTCACGAGACCAAGAATTGTACTTGATTTTTTCTTACCAAAAATTTTGTTGTTTTTCGATTCTCACGATCTTGCATCCCTCAATAAAGGTTAAAATAACAATTGCACACAGAAACACAAAAAAACTACGGGTTGCCTCCCGTACAGCGCCTTTCTTTAACGTCTTTGGCTAGACGTGGACACACTTTTTCAGTTTGTGTATGTTGGGTTCTCCAAGTCAATCATGGCATGATATTCTTTTTGGAACCCTTCATAGAATAATTTTAGGCGGTGTCCATTTACTTTAGACGTTTTACCTGTCTTTTTGGGTACAACTTGAACTGGACTTACCCATTTGCTATCAGAGATTGGGTAAATCTTACCTGTATTGAGTAATTTAAGAATCTCTTTCTTGACAACTTCTTGGAGGATTCAATCTTCTTTGTGCTTCACGTGTGGGCTTGTAGTCATCTTCCATGAGGATCTTCTGCATACAAAGGGATGAACTCAAACCTTTGATGTCAGCTATGGTCCAACTGATTGCTTCCTTGTATTGCTTGAGCATGTTGACCAATTCATCCTCTTGGTTCTTGGAGAGTTTTTTGGATATGATTACCGGAAATGTAGCATTATCTCCAAGATAAGTGTATTTAAGATGATTAGGAAGAGTCTTTAACTCTAGATCTGGTGGGTGCATAATAGATGGTATGAGCTTTTGTTCGGTAACTTGTAATTGCATCTTGGTTGTTTCATACCTAGGTTGTGTATCCATGAGGGATACCAGCTCTATCGGCTCATCTTCAAGTTTGAACTTTTCAGCGAGTTCTTTTGTTGATGCTTCATCAAGGCTTTTGTTCAAGATTAGTATAAGAGTGTCATGGTTAGATAACTCGAAGTAATCATCAGTCAAAGGATCAATTACATCTAGCCGATACACAAATGAAACATCACTTGGATACCGCATAGCATCATAAATATTGAAATTTATGGTCTCACCATCAAATGCCATGGAGAGGGTGCCACTATAAACATCATTCTTTGTTTTAGCAGTCTTCAGAAACGGCCTTCCCAATAGGATGGAACTTGAGTTTGAAGTGTCACCATCATCCATGTCTAGCACATAGAAATCAGCGGGAAATACCAGCTCATTCACTTGCACTAACATGTCCTCTAATACACCTTTTGGGTGGACCATGGATTTTTCAGCCAATTAAATAACTACCCCTGTCCTTTTCAACGGTCCTACATTGAGAGTTTTGAAAATGGAATATGGTAAGACGTTGATAGAGGCTCCGAGATCAAGCATAGCTCGTATGCTTAGATTTCCCATATTACAAGGAATAGTGAAAACACCATGATCCTTGCACTTTGGTGGAAGTCTCTTTTGTAAGACGGCTCATACATTCTCGTTGACCTTGACGGTTTCACTCCCTTTAAGCTTTTTCTTTGAAGTGAAAAGTTCTTTCAAAAACTTAGCATATCGAGGGACTTGTTTGATGGCATCAAGGAGGTGAATATTTACTTCCACCTTTCGAAACGTCTCCATGATCTCATGCTCTTCTCTTTCTTTCTTTGTGCTTAAAAATCTTAAGGGAAATGGAGGAGGGACTTTGAACTTAGGTATTACTTCACTTGGCTTTGAAGTTTCCTTTCTCTCTTCGATATTCTTTTCAAAAACGACCTCTTGTTGTTCTTCTTGCGATTATGGGCGTCGTACTTCCGTCCACTTCTCAATGTGATGGCACAAGCGTTGTGCTTGGGGTTTGCTTCTGTTTGTGGAGGTAGTTTTCCTTGAGATTCGAGTCTACTCATTGAGCTAGCTAACTGAGCCATCTGTTGCTCCAGATTCTTGATGCTGGCCTTTGTTTCTTGTTGGAACGTTGAGTACTGGCAGCCAGATTCTTCACAATGTCTTCTAAAGACATTCCAGAGCTGCTTGGTTGTTGTGTTTGTGGTTGACGATGTTGGAAATTTTGTGGGTTTGGAAAGGGTTGATGTGGTTGATATTGAGGTAGTCTTTGTTGGTAGCCAAAGTTTGTGGGTTGTCCCCAATTCTGATTTACTTGTGGTTGATCGTATTGCCTTGTGTTTTGTTCCGGATATCCGCCAACTGCATTTGCTTGTTCGACATTGTCTTGTAGCAATGGACACATATCAGTGGGGTGTCCTGTTTCTAAGCATATTTCACATGCTCGTTGTGGTACTGCAGCTTCTTTATCCTTTGTAAGCATCATGACTGCTTTTGTTAACTCAACCAATTGAGTTTCAATGTGAGGAGTACTCACTCCTTTCATAGCATGTGGTACATCTGGATACCATTCTTCTTCATGTGTCGAGTGTTTATGTCATCCGCAGCCGACTGGATTATGGCTCTGATTTGGGTTGGGGTTTTGTCAAGTAGGTTTCCTCCACTTGAGGCACTCAACAATCGTCTCTCAATGGGTGCCATTCCTTGACAAAAGTATTGAAGTAGTTGATGCTCCGAGACTCCATGTTGTGGACATTTGCTACATAGCTCCTTGAACCTTTCCTAGTAAGCATGTAGAGGCTCTCTTTTTGCTTGTTTGATTCATGTGATTTCTCTACGAAGAGTGGACGCTTTTGCTTCAGGGAAGTATGTGTCAAGAAAAGTTCTTGCAAGACCATTCCAGGTTGTCACTGACCCTGGCTGTAGGGTATACAACCAATGTTTCGCTGAATCTTGCAAAGCAAAGGGGAATGCCCTAAGTTTGATTTGATCTTCCGTGACATCATTTGGCTTCATTCCGGTGCACACGACGTGGAATTCTTTGAGGAAATTATGAGGATCTTCATTCTCCAGGCTTCTGAAGGTTGGCAATAAATGGATAAGGCCTGATTTTAGCTCGAAATTTGGCATAGCGGGATAATTGATACAAAGAGGTTATTGGGAACATCGCGGTTCGCCCATTCTCGAAAGGTTTGCTCGACTGGGTTCGCTACATCCATTGGGTCTGAATCTTGGGTCGAAGTCGAGTTTTTTTGACGTGGGAGTTGAAGATGAGTCAGAGACACTTGGCAAGGAAATGTTTTCCCAAATGTCGACGACCGATGTTGATTGAGTAGTGGTTAAAGGATTTGCTAACTTCTTTCGAAGTTTTTCCTGTTTCCTTAATCTCTTTGCGGTTTTTTCTATTTCTAGATCGATATCGAGTGCTTACCAGTTCTTAAAGATCTTGGCATAAAAGTGAAATTTTGGATGCAGTCCCCGGCAACGGCGCCAATTTGTTGGGGTTGTCGTCAGCTCTAGCAAATAAATTTATAAAGGTGAACTTACTATGTTACACACTATTAGGGATAGTATGAGTGGAAGTAAGGTTCATGTCCACAGGGAATGCGTTTTAACAATTTTATAACCGAGAATGATTTAGAACTAGTATTCATAACACGGGGATTTGTGTAAATAAATTATATAATAATAAAACTAAGTAGTGGTAGTACAAATGATTAACATATAACTAAAAGATAAAATAGCTAACTTAGAAAGAGACAATTATTAAAGATAGTTTCGACACACAGGGTATTTCATACTTCTGATTCGGGTTGCGATCATTAATAATATTGGTGCAATGATTTTTATTATTAAAAGATTTGTATCATTACTAAACGTCACGCTGTTCGGACGTTCCCTCCATCTATGTCTAACTAAGCGCAGTTCGTTAGTTAGAGCCAACTCGCTACCCTAAGCTCACGCTGTTCGGATCTTAACGTGCAAGTTGCATGGATGAAAGTATTAATTATCATTTAGTGTTCACGCTGTTCGGAATACTAAATCACATTGTATATTTCATAGACAAACGCAAAACCGTTATTTGTTCCTTAGTTATCAAGATTAAATTCATATTTCATATTTTAACTTTGAAGAACGTCATCAGCATATTAATAAATTGATCAGGTTCATTAACAAACTAATTTGAATTCTAACAGAGTTTCGGATTTAAAGTTCAAGAAATTATACAAACGAAAACAATAAAATCACATAACTATTTCACATTCGAATCATAATACAAAATAGAGCCCTTAATGTCGAAACTAATAGATTATTAGCCTAACATAGCAATTAACATAACCAAAGTAAACTTACAAAGTAAAGACATACTACTCGTGGGGTGTTCGGGAAGAACTTCAGAACTCCCGGGAAGTGGTTTGAACCTCCTCAAGACTCTTGGAACCTCCTTTTCACTCCTATGGAGTTTATTTAGCTAATTAGAGAGAAGAGATGTGAGAAATGGTGTGTTTTTGGCTGAAACTCGGGCTGCTATTTATAGCTGAAAATCTGGAATACTTATGGGTCGTAATGTAATCAACAGTATCCTTATGACCCATAAGAGTAACTTTTTATCTTATCTTATCTCCAACTCCAGATTTTTAGGATCATGTTTCCTACCGACAGTCTTTATTGATATCTGCATATTTGTAATCGCAACCAAATTCATTAATGGTGCAAGCTTCCTTTAGAATAACCTCGTTTCTTATAATATACTTGTGGTATTTCCTTGTTCTCGGCTTCCTCTTGACACCTTGGGAACCAAGATGTTGCCATAGCAAATCATCCTAATAATACTAACTCATTAACACTTAGCTTATTTAATAATTATATAAATAACGAAACATAATTCACTAAACTGATGCAGTTGTTGATTATCAATTATCAACTACTAATTATCCCATAAAGTCCAAATAACGACTAAGCAACAAACAAAAACTCCACGACACTTAAAACTCATCATCATAAAATAAATTCCTAGCAAAATCCATTTAGACCAAAACCCAAATGAATCATACAAGTGATATATTCATGATCAACTTTGATAATTTTTACTAAAGTTGTAAAATTAATCAACAGAAAATACACAATTAAACAAAGACTTGAGTGATTTATCTTTAGTAAATTTACTAAACAACTACTACCAAAATATTCTCTAAAACATGTATAATTTTTTCATAAACAACTCATTTGAAATCAAAACGAAAGTGAATGAAGCACAAATCAAACGTGAATCCTAACCATAGTCGATAAAAACCATCAAACATATAAAACAATATAATTTTGGTGATTCAAGAGCAAATATGCATATAACATGAACAAAGTTGCCTTAATATGCTATTTATTTAAGATTCCCTTATGAACCAACTAGATTGCAAGCTTAGAGCCCCTGAAAGCACCATCTTGGTTTTACACAAGGCATCAAAGTTCTTATTAATAAATAAATAAATAAATAAACAAACAAACTTACTCTACATGTTAGTCTTGATTTGAAGGAAGAACAAAAATGAGACCACGAAAAGAATATGCTAACAAAATAAACAACACAGAAACATGAGAATTTTTTAATTAATATTTTCTGCATTTATAAAGAAGTTATTTAATGCAAATTCACAAACACCTTGTGAGCATCAAAGTCTAAAGAGATCAGTTTTCTCACTCATTAAAAAAAACCATCTAAAACGCACATAACAAATCGATACAAAATCACATAAAAAGGAAAACTCGTCTTTTTTGTAATAAATACATTGTGTAACAGAAGTTAGTTTGGTAGAAGTATTTCATCAAACACTTAATATTCATCTTCAAACCTTTCATTAAAAATCAATATAGCATGACTCATTAATTCCCAATCAATATAAGATAAAAATACCTGAAATATGATGACAAAAAGAGTGACCGGCTGTTACCGCTAGAGCATCACCACACCACGGAGAAGCCTCACATACGAAGATCGAAATGATTAATTTGCTAATGGGTATTTTAATTTTAAAAAGTAAAATATCATCAAATAAAAGGTTTTTTTTACTATTTACAAGTCAAAACTTCAAATATTTTTTTGGCTTTCATTAAACGGGATCAATATAAGGAAATATACTAAAAGTGTTTAAAAGTGGGGGTGCAACCAAGCCGAGGCGCTCGCGAGTTACTTAAGATCGACTCGTGAAAAAACTCGATTGAGCTCAAGCCTAAAACTAAACTCGTTTAATAAATGAGCCCGAGCTCGAGCCTGCTCGCTAGCATAAAAGAGCTTGTCATTTAGATAATTTGATATATTTTTATTAATATAATTAGTAATATTAATTAATATATATACACACACATGAGTATAATTACAGATTTCTAAAATTATTTAAGAACTTGAAGGAACCTTGAAAACTAACGTTTTTTTATAAAAAAAAATCTATGTGAATATTATTTGAGTGTAGTTTTAACATTTTTATATCTATATTTACAATGACAATTTTGAAAATTAGTTTTATAGATATCTGTTTTTTTAACACATATGTCAATTTGTTAGTACATAAATTTTACACATATGTAAACTTATGATTAATATATGTAATAAAAAATTTATATATAAAATATGATAAAACTACTCTTAATTAATGTTAATAAATAATATAAATTATAAAAATATTTGGTTGTTAAGAATCTCTAAGAGTTTTAACTTTTTTAGAGTTCTTAAATATTACCAACCCTATATATATATATATATATATATATATAAGGGAAGTATAAGAAGAAAACTTGGTTGAGTTAAGAAAACCCTGGAAACTTTATTTTGTGGTTCTAGATGCAGTCACATGGGTGTTTTTTGGGTTTATTGTTTTATAATCATCAAGGCTAGTTATGTAATTTCATCCGCCCACTTTTGTCCTTCCCAAAACTACCTAATCCTTCATATACGTATCCAACAAAAACCACAAAATCTATCATCTTTCTCTCTTTATCTCTTACATCTTCTCACCACCACCATCCCTCACCATCAACACCATCACTAAATTTGTCAGCTGTATCATCAAATCCGGTAGAGTAGCTGATATTATGCATCTTCATCGTCTCTGGTCATATCTCCATTTTCATATCTGCATCTTTATTGTCTTCTCCATTTTCATATCCGCATCTTTATTGTCTTCCATTTGAACCCTTACATCGACGCTTTTTCAGATCTGGTTGGTTTTGTCCCGGCTAGTTTCAGATCTGCATCTTCACCAACTCATTTTCAGCAATGACTTCAAATATCCAAGGTTGGTTTTGTACCGGCCAAGGGTATGTTCTGGCCAAGGATGTTACGACCAAGTTTTTGAAGTTTTGTTCCGGCCAAGTATTTTGAATCTTTTGTTCCAGCCATGTGTTTCTTTACAATTGTAGGTTGGGTTTGTTTACATAAGGGATTTTTTTGATGTTTTAATTTTGATATTCAAATGTTATTTTGGTTTGATTATGAGATTGTAAAAAGTTAACAGCTTTAATTTGGTTTGATTATGGGATTGATAAATTTATTTAATTTAGTTCTTAGCTTTATTTTATTTAACTAATATTTAGTTCATTATTCAAGCCATGAGCACATAGCTTTCATGTATATAATATTTTAGTTGATTTGATTGATTTCTTAAAGGTACAATACTTGTATCCCACACTCTCTTTTGTGTTAAATGTTCATAAACTTTGTATAACCCGTCTCTCACTCTCTCTTGTGCATGTATGGGTTATGCAAATAATAAAAATTGTCCACTTAAATATTAATATTCCGAAAAAAAAACATACGTTTTTGCATATTAAAACATACGTTTATAGATAAGCATAACATATGTTTAAAAATATACGTATATATTTTTAAAAAGCTGGATAATTAACTCCTCATAGGGGTTATTCAAAAATTTAAAACCCTTTACTTTATAATGGTTATATAGAAAAAAATAATAGTTAAAATGATGTTTTTGATTTGATTGATTTCTTAAAGGAACAATACTTGTCTCTCACACTCTCTTTTGTATTTAAATTTTCATAAACTTTGTATAACCCGTCTCTCACTCTCTCTTGCGCATGTATGGGTTATGCAAATAATAAAAATTGTCCACTTAAATATTAATATTCCGAAACAAAAAAAACCTACGTTTTTGCATATTAAAACATACGTTTGTAGACAAGCGTAACATATGTTTTAAAAATATACGTATATATTTTTAAAAAGCTGGATAATTAACTCCTCATAGGGGTTATTCAAAAATTTAAAACCCTTTACTTTATAATGGTTATATAGAAAAAAATAATAGTTAAAATGATGTTTTTGATTTGATTGATTTCTTAAAGGAACAATACTTGTCTCTCACACTCTCTTTTGTATTTAAATTTTCATAAACTTTGTATAACCCGTCTCTCACTCTCTCTTGCGCATGTATGGGTTATGCAAATAATAAAAATTGTCCACTTAAATATTAATATTCCGAAACAAAAAAAACCTACGTTTTTGCATATTAAAACATACGTTTGTAGACAAGCGTAACATATGTTTTACAAATATACGTATATATTTTTAAAAAGCTGGATAATTAACTCCTCATAGGGGTTATTCAAAAATTTAAAACCCTTTACTTTATAATGGTTTTATAGAAAAAAATAATAGTTAAAATGATGTTTTTGATTTGATTGATTTCTTAAAGGAACAATACTTGTCTCTCACACTCTCTTTTGTATTTAAATTTTCATAAACTTTGTATAACCCGTCTCTCACTCTCTCTTGCTCATGTATGGGTTATGCAAATAATAAAAATTGTCCACTTAAATATTAATATTCCGAAACAAAAAAAACATACGTTTTTGCATATTAAAACATACGTTTGTAGACAAGCGTAACATATGTTTTAAAAATATACGTATATATTTTTAAAAAGCTGGATATTAACTCCTCATAGGGGTAATTCAAAAATTTAAAATTGTTTACCTTTTAATGGTTATATAGAAAAAAGTAATAGTTAAAATGATGTTTTTGATTTGATTGATTTCTTAAAGGAACAATAATTGTCTCTCACACTCTCTTTTGTATTTAAATTTTCATAAACTTTGTATAACCCGTCTCTCACTCTCTCTTGCGCATGTATGGGTTATGCAAATAATAAAAATTGTCCACTTAAATATTAATATTCCGAAACAAAAAAAACATACGTTTTTGCATATTAAAACATACGTTTGTAGACAAGCGTAACATATGTTTTAAAAATATATGTATATATTTTTTAAAAGCTGGATAATTAACTCCTCATAGGGGTTATTCAAAAATTTAAAATTGTTTACCTTATAATGGTTATATTGAAAAAATAATAGTTTAAATGATGTTTTTGATTTGATTGATTTCTTAAAGAAACAATACTTGTCTCTCACACTATCTTTTGTATTTAAATTTTCATAAACTTTGTATAACCAGTCTCTCACTCTCTCTTGAGCATGTATGGTTTATGCAAATCTTAAAAATGGTCCACTTAAATATTAATATTTCGATACAAAAAAACATACGTTTTTTTCATATTACAACATACGTTTATAGACAAGCGTAACATATGTTTTAAAAATGTACGTATACATTTTAAAAAAAAAACAGGATAATAATATTTCCGGTACAAACTCTAAACACTACCTCACTCCACTGTCTTGTTTTCCAGCAAAAAATAGGATGAAGATTTAAATCCAAACAGAAGAATGAAACTATTTTTCTACTCTAAAATAACAAATTTTAAAAAATATAAAATAAGATTCAAATCCAAACAAAATTTCAAAAAATATCTCAAAAAACAAAAATACTAAAACGACAAGATCTGAACTCTGTCAACATAGAACCTTAAAAAGTAGAAAGAAAAAAAACCTAAAAACGACGAGATCACAGCAGCTTTCATCCATAAATTCTGATTGTTCAGAACTTTGTCAATATAAAATCTCTAGATCTGAACCTTTTGTAGAGAAAAACCACCGGATCAAGTGGTAAACGATCGACCGCCGCTGCATGGAACTTTCCGATACACCAAGGCCTTCGTCGCCGTCATCACCTTCCGATACACCAAGGCCTTCGCCACCGTCATCACCTTGGATCTTGGCTTCGATATGCTTTGGATCGTAATTTTAATGGAGGAAAAGGGAACATGAAAGATGAAGGAAAAGAGAATTTTGGTTGTGTGAATGAAATGAAGGAAGAGGGAGGGAGAGAGAGAGAGTGTGTGTTTTGGTTTGAAATCTTGAATAATGAAAAGAGAAAGAAAGGAACTGGATTTGAGATGGAGGAAAAAGACAGATGACATGACATAAAGCAGAATATACATAATTACAATGTTGCCCCTTTGTACATTTTTAATCTTTTTTTAATATGATAATATTATTTATTTTAATCGTTTAATCTCAACCATTCATTCATCAAGATCAATGGCTAGTATAGAGTTTCCAAGGTTTCGCAACTGGAGTGGGTTTTTATTTTAACGTTTCCTTGTATATATATATATATATATGCATGGTTGTAAAAATCGCGCCTAGGCGCCGAGTAATCCCCGAGTAATCCCCGCCTAGGCCGAGTTCTCGGTGAGCCATCCCCGAGTACTCACCGGCTAAGGCCGAGTACTCCCAACTCCCAGTCGTCCGCCTAAGGTCCGCCTAGCGACTTTTGCAACCTTGTATATATATATATATATATATATATATATATATATGGGATGGTTAAAGAGAGAAGTCACTTTATTGTGAGAAATGCAAAAAGTGATTTATAACCATTGATTAAAATTAATCTATGAACTAAATTGATTATGGCATTATTGTAATTAATTGGTTAATGTTTTTAATGTCTTTCAATAGAGAAGGGTAGTGTTCTAATTTAGTTATCAAATCTCTCATTTAATACAACAATCATCTCATCCCATTATTTCAATTTCCTAAATTAATACTTACAAGTCAATTTTTTTTTTATCCGTGT
This sequence comes from Bidens hawaiensis, assembly GCF_021521415.1. Classification (NCBI taxonomy): domain Eukaryota; kingdom Viridiplantae; phylum Streptophyta; class Magnoliopsida; order Asterales; family Asteraceae; genus Bidens; species Bidens hawaiensis. Next base: position 14,883 of record NW_027500000.1, on the reverse strand, counting down.
GTATGAAATGTTTTTTTATAGTATTTAATTAAATGCTTTTTAGGATTAAAAGATTCGTCTATAAGATAAAAAATTGACAACAACTAAAATTATAACTAAAAATGTAGTGCTACTGTAGGGAAGTTTATTCCCATTCAAATTGTGTTTCTTATTTGGAAAAAAAAAACCACTAAATTTCTTTTGTTCTCTAGCACTAAGGAAAGTGCAAGAACTGCACATCACTTTTCAAGATTACAAATGATGCTTTGACGTTGATACACAAAGTGATGGCTAGTATAATTATCTATGTAGGTAAATAGTAAGGGTTGTTGTATATTATATGGAAGACCCCGAATCCCGGTGGTCCCACAGTTGGTAATCATACACGATATTTACAAAAATACTTAAACTTAATCAGCTCGTTCCATTAAAATAATAATTCATAGTATAGGTTCAGCGGAAAATTATTAAAACAAATTCCCAACATCAAATTGAAATGTATTCAATAAAACATTAAAAGAGAATGCTTAATTTTATTGATCTTCCGACTAAGTTTGCCTTCAACCGACCGAGTAGTCTCGTGCACGTCCAAGCGGTAAGTATCCTCCTTTTAACCTGAAACTCACACTAACATGTACACAAAGTCAGCTTAAGCTGAGTGAGTTCAAGTTTAAATAAATATCTTTGATAAAAATAATAGTTTCATTCCTCAGAAGCCACAGTATGCTACGGTGGCTATTGTAGGCTACGGTAGCCCCTGCAGAAAAACCATATTGGCAATAGTAATGGTAATCATTCTTTATATATAAACGTCTCTATACATGCTTTCCTATATAAATATATATATATATATATAACATTCAATAATAACATTCAGGGCCTAGAAAACGTACAACCCCAACACGTAACCTTCCATCAACGCGTGCAAACACGAAGTAGGCATACGTAATATCTGTAGTCAATAATGACTACAAAATTCGCCAAATATTGGCCATTCAATAATATATATATATACACATCCATACATCATACAATATTATCATTTCAAGGCATATCCTATATAAATAAGCCTATGCAAAATAATTTAAACGGTTCTTCAAGCAAAAGCATTTAAGTGCACATGCTAGCCCAAAACTTAAAAAAAGGAGTAAAAAGGGCATCATGAACTCACCTGACACAAGGTATGAATTCACACGAGCTAGAGAATCCCTAAGTATTCCCACAACTCAAACGCCTGTCGGTTTATAAACAATCATTACTAACGACACCAAAAAGACTCGTTTATCCTACGGGACGTTCTAACACGGTTCGAGTACCTAAGGTCTCGACCTCTTCAAACTCATTCATAACAGCTCCCGGGCCTTACTTATACCCACACGATCCTTGGATACTCCCCGGAACAAAGAATTCCCAATTTGCCACCGGAAGCACTATGTGATACTAACACGCGCGTTTAAGAGTCGGTTAGGCTATTAACATACAACTCAGCCCCGTGTGGACCCAATATGATAAATTCACAGCCAACAAGTCCACATGACACTACACGAGTCAAATGGGTCGGTAACTCGCAAGTACAAATCACTAACTATTCAATAAACGCGAATTCACGTTGTACCTACCCGTTTGAGTAACCGACAACCAATTCAGCCCATTACCTTTAAAAATCAATTTCTTATAGCCCACCACTCATACCGAGACTACAACATCCGAATTGGTTGTTAGTTCACTCAAACAACGCGCTAGACATCACAATTCACAAACTAGTCAACCAAATACTGGTTTTCAATCTACAATTAGTTGACCAATCAAACGAACACCAATAGACATAATCTTAAAGTATGTTATACAAGACATACCTATGAAGATTATGGAGTAAAACCTCAATCACCTCAGCCCCGAAACTGCTCAAACGATAAGCCACCCGGTAAGACTAAAACAAGCAGTTTACGATCAATACGCGAGATATAAAGATGGGTTATGGTGTAAAATACTAGCATTGCTATAGAACTAACCTTGGATTATTGTTTTACACCTTAAGGTGTGCTGGAAAGGAGAAAATCAAGGCTGGAGCTGTTGCTACTTCCAATCGGGATAGAGAAGAAAAGAGAAAGCAAGTGGCTGAGTGCTCTTTGCTGTCCGATCAATTAAAGAAGGAAAAAGGGAAGCATGTGAGGAACATGGTGAGGGGAGTGGTTGAATTATTCCGCCTGAATCGTTTTCTTGTTTAAAATATAATAACAATTTTACACCTTAGCCCCTCCTAATTGAAGCATATGGCAACTTGAGGGAAAGTTAAATGAAGCATATATTAAATGTTGGTTAGAAGCATGATTCATGAAGTTTTATATGCCATCTGTTGGTAGTATTAAGAGTTGTGTAGGTGGTATAGTTAAAAGTGTAGGTTAGTAGCATCTATGTGTAGGTTAATATGATTATCTGTGTAGGTAAATATGATAGACTGTCTTAGAATAAGTTATGGGTAGGTTAATATGATCATTTGTATAGGTCATGTGCATGTTATGTGTAGGTTAATATGATTATCCGTTATGTGCATGTTAATATGTTACGTGTAGGTTGATTACTTGATATGAGTATTTGTGTAGGAAAATAGGATGGGGCTGTACAATATCAAATATATGTACGGAACATGATTGTAATATCCCGAATTTTGTAACGATAAATAAAAGAGGCCTATGATTTAAAAACAAGTGTTAATATTTAATTAATATTAAATATGGAAAGAATCATGGGCTTGGGTAATTACATGGATTAAGATGATGGGATGGGCCTTAGGTCCATGGGCTTTAAGGGACATAAATACCCCTTAAACCATCCTAAAACCCTAACTTCCCATTCCATCTTTCCATAATCCCTACACACACCCAAAACACACACAACCCGAACCAAGATCCGGAGACGATAACCCGAGATTGTTGGTGCTAGATTGTCGTGACGGACCAAAGCAACATCAAAGACCAGCTCGTGTTCGTAGTTCGACTCGTTTACGGTACGTTTATATCGAGAACTTGTTCGTTTATGTTCGGATTTAGTATAGAAATCATAGATCTGTTTTAGTCTGGTAAAAAAAACGAATCCAATGAGGCTAAACTTACTGAAATTGATTACAGATTGATAGGTTAATCGTTACTATGAAAAACCCATATGTATATACATAAATCGCACCCTATAAACCCGATGTTTTGAATGATTGAATGGTTAGGGTTTGTAGGCGCCGCTTAGACGATTCCGTTGATACCTAAATCAAGTTATTTGGTTAAGAAACGAAGATGATTATGGGGATTAAGAACGAACAGTAGCTGCAGCTAGACAACTTCGCTGCAGCTAAGTTCGCCATATTATAACTTCGCTGGTTGTCAAGTTCACCAGCTGACTAAGTTCGCCTGAGGTTAACTTCACCTAAGGTTAACTTCGCCTGAGGTTAACTTCGCTTAAGGTTAACTTCGCTAAGGTTAACTTCACCTGTTGATAACTTCACCTAAGGTTAACTTCGCCTGAGGTTAACTTCGCTTAAGGTTAACTTCGCTAAGGTTAACGTCACCTGTTGATAACTTCACCTAAGGTTAACTTCGCATGAGGTTAACTTCACCTGAGGTTAACTTCACCTAAGCTTAACTTCACCTGAGGTTAACTTCACCTGAGTTTAACTTAGCACTAAGTTGAAATAATCTGATACGATAGGACGAGTATTGATACGTGTAACCTATATACAGTTAGCAGAGCACAGTTAAAGAGAGGAACCACGATAAACGGAGAAAGGAACCTCATTCAGGTGAGTTTCTAGTCCCATTCCTTGTTATGTTTTCGGGGCTGTATGCATACTCGATGTGTTATTAATACACTCATCCTAAGTGATAAGTGTATGCCATATGTGATATATGTTATAGATATGAATGATTGCTTTTCGGTACGCGAACGATCTTCGGATATTGCGCGTACTATCAGGTTATAAATAAAGGTATGAATATTATATATGGAAGATGTATGAACATTACAAATGAACACTTGTCGGGGCATGAACGATCTCCGGATATTGCACGTATCGACAAGGGGTATGACTGTTAAGTGAAAATTATGTGAAGAACGCCTAGAGTGTTCTTATGCTACAATGTAATTATAGTATATGTGAAGTATGTGTGTACAGGTACAGAAATGGTATTTGAGTTCTACGTCCGACGTATTAAGTTAGGATGGCGAATCCCTCTAACTTCTGTTGGACCTAGACTTGGCAGGGGATGGCGTAGTTAAGGACTGCGGGCCTTATACGTGATGTAGATGATAGATGTAAACATAGATAGGGACGGTGGGCCTTATATGGTTATAGGTGATAGACGCCAATGTAGATAAGGACTGCGGACCTTATACGTATTATAGATAGGCGTCAGCACATGAAAGGACTGTGGACCTTATACGTGCTATACTTGTGTTCTGGTAGCATAGGGGAAGACTGCGGACTTCGCACGTGCTATGGGTTAGGTTGCAACATAGGGAAGGACTGAGGACCTTGTACGTGTTGTCAATATAGGATGGTACAGGGAAGGACTGCGGACCTTGCACGTACCATAACTGGTGAACATAGGTAAGGACTGCGGACCTTTTACGTGTTCACGATCTTGAGTACAGTACAGGTATAGACGGCAGACTATGAACGTACTCTCGGTAGACTGAGGTTAGTGATTGTAGATATGTATGTATGTATGGTAGTAGGGTAACGGATTAAGTATGGATATGTATCTTCGGATATGTATGTATGTGTATGTATTGTATGGCGTCCGATTAACTAGAACTCACTCAGCGTAGCTGACTTTTAGTGTGCACGCAGGTGAGTAGAATGAGACAGCTAGCTTGAGCTGGCACATGGTGGGCGAATAGGAGACTGGCATCTGAAGACTCAAGATGTTTTAATGTTAATTGACGTTTATTTTGAAAGACAAGAATGTTTAATTAAGTCAAGTTTTGGATTGTTATAATGTTTTATGAAAGTTTTTATATTCCGCGAAATTTTTAATTAACTCTGATTTGTAAGAACTGTGTTTATGAGTAAATCCGATGCTAAAGTAGGGCTACCGGGTTCGGGGCCTTACAATGATCATCGATGGAGATTTAGATTAAAAAGTTAAACAATGAAAGGTATATGACATACAATTAATATAAAAGGAATTGTAGACAATTTTTAAACTTCATGAACAAACAAATAAATAATAATGAAATAAAATATGAAACTTCCAAACAATTAATATATTTTTTTATGTAGGGTACCGTCAACTTTCTTAACTTCCACCAACGTGTAGGATTAATGTTTGTTGTGTATGAAAATTTATAACAATACAAATTGGGTATGTTTGGTGTCATTTATGTAGGTTATTTTGTAGATAAAAAAATATATAAAAGTTTTAAACTAAAGTTATATTTCGTGAGACACCGACTTTCATGCAAAAAAAGAAGTTGAGATTAGGAGTGTCCAGTATGAATCTCTCGGATAATTGGATAAAAATGATTTGTAATGATGAAAAACTTAGATAAATAACATTAGATAAAACAATTTTAATGAAAAAAAATATACATTTGTAACTTTCTATAATTAATGTTACTTACCAAGGATAAAGCTTAAAATGTTTTACTAATTTACCCTTGTGATAAAAAAACAGAAAATAAAAACCAAAAATATGATTGGTTAAAAGTATTTCTCTCATTTCTTGCATTAAAACCATTTCTCTCTTGAACTTAATATATATATATATATATATATATATATATATATATATATATATATATATATACTAGACGGGTGCCCGCGCGATGCAGCGGGTGTTTGAACATGTTAATCACGTAACTAATATAAGTGTTTATGGTTCGGTTAAAACCTTGAAATCGTTTAAACCGGTCATTGGTTTGACTTCTTTTTTTCTTTTCTTTTTTTACTTTCGATTTGTTGGTCGGTTCAAAATTTTCAAAACATAGTGAACGGTTAGTTCGCGGTTTTTACTTGCCACCGGCCATATGAAACCAGACCAGACTGTAAATATTGAACGCATTTTAATGTTTTTTATTATTAATTATTAGTTATGTTTTGTAATATATATTAGATATAGTTAAAATTTAATTGAACATAATCTTTTTATTACAAATAACTTGGCTATACAACTTCAAATTAACCTAATTGCAGTATGATTCATTTTGTGATCTTTGTTGTTATTATTTCACGTCCTATATCTTCCATTAATGTTGGTGCATGATGTCAGTAGTTCAGTGTCTAGTGTCTGTAATCGCGTTTGTAATATTTTATGTTTTGTATAAGCGAAGTTGCTAACAAGTTCGCTGATATGGGCGAACTTGTTAGTCAAGCGAAGTTAGTGACAACTTCGCCTGAATATGCCAGGCGAAGTTGTCGTGATTATATAAGCCATCTGTTACGGCTTAAAAAAAAAGGAGAATTCAGTTTTCGTGTATTTGAGTCAGAGAGAGTCTGTAATCAAGTGATCTTCGTATCACGTGTTTAAGGTTGGTATACAACGTGTTTGATTATCGTGTGTTAATCGTATTGTTTTCTATACTCGTAACGTCTTACGTAGGGATTCCGCACCTGCGTAGTACGCGATATCTCGTGTAGATCCGGCTGGGAACCTACAATTGGTATCAGAGCGTTTGCTCGATTGTGTGGTTCGGGATTATCACGCGGGTATAGAAATCGTTCCGTTCGACTATTCGCGGGACGAGTTTTCTGAGTTTTTGTGTCCTACTCACCCCCTACCTTCAAAAACAACCCATAACACCTTCACACACCTCGAAAAACCCAGAAATCTAATCTGCAGAAAGTTCGTGTTCATCAGGCGAAGTTGCCGTCACTGTAAGTAGGGTTTCGGCGAAGATATAAGGTTAAGCGAAGTTATCCACAACTTCGCCTACCTCTTCAAGTTCGCTTATCTTAAGCGAAGTTACCCTCAACTTCGCCTACCTCCCAAGTTCGCTCAACTTAAGCGAAGTTATTCTCAAGTTCGCCAATCCAGCGAATTTAAGAAAGTGAGCGACGTTACAAATTCACGCGAAGTTAAGCTTTAAGCGAAGTTATCCACAACTTCGCCAACAGTGCTGTTTGAAAATAAAATTTTTATTTTCGGATTTCTTTGAGTTTAGAGAAAGATGTCTTCGATAAACATTACTGAACTAGTAAAGATGGAAGTAGAAGCAGGTTTTGCTACAAAGGCACCCAAGATGCTTAAGAAAACGGATTATGTAGCGTGGAAAGATCGTTTTGAACAATATGTCAAGTATCAAGATGCCAAGATGTGGGTGTGTATACAAGATGGTTACATTCCACCTACTACTGAGTATGAAGGTCGTGATCAGATCAAGAAGTACAAAGAGATGCAAGATGAAGAGGATAAGATGTATGAGGCAGAAAGTAAAGCTCATGCAGCAATTACAATGGCTCTTCCACAAGAGATACTTTACACCTTCCGAAAGTATAAGACTGCTAGAGAGCTTTGGGAAGCTCTTGAAAACCGTTTTGAGGGCAATGTGGGAATTCGTGCTTCGAATATTAAACTTCTAAAAACCCAATTCTCGGTCTTCAAGTATCTAAAAAACGAATCACTTGATGATATCATCACCAGATATTATCATCTGATGACTGAACTCAGCAACTATTCAATTGCATACAAAGAAGATGAGATTGTTGAGAAGCTTCTTGATGCTCTCCCACCAAAATGGGAGATGTATACTGTGTTGATGAGAGAAGATAAAGACTTTGTTGACTATGACCTTGAGACAGCAGTTAACAAGTTGAGAACGTTTGAACTGAACATGGTACGAAAGGAGACACCTACCGATCAGGTTCAAGATCCGGGTATGTATGGGGCAAAGGTTAACTCCGGATCAAGTTCTAAAACGGAATCATCTGCTTATTACTCTAAGGGAGAGTCAGGCGCGAGCTCAACACATGAGGGACATGTATCTCTCAATATGAACGGTGATGTGTGCTATGTAGCTGGAGGGTCAAATACTTCTCAACCTCAAGCGACCAAGAGTAGTTATTCCCCAAGTGTTTCAAACAACAACTACTCGAAGATGCCCATGAGTGTCAAATCTGCTGAACAGCAGTTTGCTCTCTATGCATCTTTTATTGCTTCGTATGAGAACTACATTCAGGGTAAGATCGTTGATCCTACAGTTTTGGATGAAGATTATGACCAGATCGATGCTGATGATCTGGAGGAGATGGATCTGTAGTGGCAGATGGCCATGATAGTGAGAAGGGTAAAGAGGTTCATGAAGAAGACTGGCAGGAAGTTTGTCGGAGAGAGGCCAGGGTTTGATAAGTCTAAGGTTCGCTGCTACAACTGTCAGCAGAATGGCCACTTTGCAAAAGAATGCAAGAATGAACGTGTAGAACGCAGTCAGAATAGATCTACACAGCAAAGTGGTAGTGGTAATGACTATAGAGCCATGATTTCCAGACAGAATGAAGAGTACAACTGGAATCTGCATGTTGAAGAAGTATTTGAACAGGCCAACTTGGCAAACATCGAAAATGCTGATAGTGAGAAGGGAACTGGCGAAAATGAAGCGTACATGGCAGATGTAGCAGACCAGCTCTCCGAGGTAAGTACCGAACTCCCTTGTACTAAGTGTGAACTTCTGTCTGAACAACTGACAACTCTAACTGATCAGTTTGTTAGTTTGGATGCGCAATATAAAACTTTAAAAGAAGATCATCATTTCACTAAAGCTAGAGAAAATAGTTACAAAGTAAAAATTAAAGCTAGTGAAACAGATATTAAAAGTCTTAAAGCAAAGCTTGCTGAAAAAATTAACATGATTGATCTTAGCTATGAAGTTCTAGAAGAGAAAACCAAACTAATAGCTGAGAGGGAAAAACAGATAGCTGATCACCAGGTAAAAGTGGTGGAACTTAACAGGAAACTTGAACAATTCAGAAATTCCTCCGCTATACTTGATCACCTCGTTAGTGATCAAGGGTCTCCAAAAAGGGGAGGAATTGGTTATCATGAAGTTCCACCACCTTTCAATCATAATTACACTTTTAACCCTAGTAATCAGAAATCTGTCGATGTTGACTATGGTCAGACAGTTCCAGTTCCAGTTACTGCTAAAAAACTAGAAGTTAGTAAGCCTGTTGCAAGTGTTAAAATTTCTGCTCCGAGTCCTGTCTCATCTAACTCGGACAAGTCTTCTGAGTCGTGTGACACAAAACGAGAGGAAGTATTACCAAAAAGTGGAGAGAAAAATAAAACACCTGAAAAGAAGCCTCCACTAAACCCGTATGTCCCACCTTATGTGAGACAAATGGGCAGTAATACTGCCTCAACATCTAAGACAACTTTTGATAAGAAAGTTGAACACATGAGTTGTTTCAGATGTAATCAATTAGGACACCTTGTTGCTGATTGCCCTCTGAAGCAGAAATTCAGAGGAGTGAGGCCTTCAAAATCTGAGAAAAGAGCTAACGGTAATCGATTTAATGGTAAAAATGAAAACCCATCAAAATTCAGAATTGGTCTAATCCAGGTTTTCAAAGAAATAGATCTCAGTTTTTCACTGCAAACAACCAAACCATAAGTAATAATTCATTTAATTCAAGACGGGTTGAGTGGCCTCATAGACAATCCACAAGATGGTATCCTGTTAGGACTCACAGAAATTATAATGATACTAACTTTGGACAGCCAAGGTACGGGATGTATCGACCCAAGACCAAGAGGTCTTGGGTCCCAAGATTCTAATAATCTGCTTTAATCGTGCAGGAACAGTTGAACAGGGCGGCCAACAATCAATGGGTTGTCGATAGCGGCTGTTCCCGGCACATGACGGGTAACAAGAAATTGTTACACGACTTGAAACCTGTTCAAGGAGGAAGAGTGAGTTTCGCAGGAGAGAGCGGTGGAAGGATTACAGGAATAGGGACGGTGTCGAATGGAAAGATGACTTTGGAGAAAGTGAACTTTGTTGAAGAACTGAAGCACAATCTGCTGAGTGTTTCGCAGATCTGTGAGAAGGATTACACCGTGCATTTTACCAATAATGAGGCGATTGTGTTGCATCATGGTTTTAAGATACCAGAGGACTGGATTGTTATGAAGGCTCCGAGAGTGAAGAATACGTATATCATGGATATGAGGTCTACTGAAATGGCCACTGAAGAATCATGTCTTTTGTCGAAAGCGACTGAATCAGAGTCCGAATTATGGCATAGAAGAATGGGCACATTCATCTTCGTAAGATGAACTACCTTGTCAAAAATGGGCTTGTGTTGGGAGTTCCCTTGAAGAATTTCAACTTCGAAGACAAATGCTTATCATGCAAGAAGGGAAAGCAATACAAGAAATCCCATCACACCAAGAAGGTCAACTCAATAGTCAGTACCCTAGAATTACTTCACATGTATCTCTTCGGTCCCGTGAATGTAAAAAGTCTAGGGGGAACATCGTACTGCTTGGTGATTACTGATGATTTTTCTCGATACTCGTGGGTATATTTCCTGAAGTCGAAGGATGAAACTGTTCAGATGGTAATAAATTTGATTACCAAAGTTGAGAACATTATGGGAAAAAGAGTTAAATACATCAGGAGTGACAATGGGACTGAGTTCAAGAACTATCAGATGGAGATCTTCCGCCTACAGAAGGGGATTGAACACCAATACAGCGCACCGTATACTCCGCAACAAAATGGAGTGGCTGAGAGGAAGAACAGGACTTTGATTGAAGGAGCCAGAACCATGCTGGCTGATTCAAAACTTCCCGTGGTGTTCTGGGCTGAAGCTGTTGCTACAGCCTGTTATATCCTTAATAGAGTGTTAACTGTTAAAAGATTAAATAAAACCTGCTATGAACTAATGCATGGGAGAAAACCCAACTTGAGTGGTCTTGAACCATTCGGGTCCCCGTGTTCGATATTAAAGACCAATTCAAAATTTGGTGGAGTAGCCGACGAAGGAATCTTAGTCGGATACGTTGTTGGGACTCCCAACAGACGGGTCTTTAATACATCGACCAGCAAGGTTGACGTGGTATGTAACACTGATATCACAAGTTACAAATCACCAAAACCAAGCACGGGACCCGCTGGGGTTTTCGACTATGATAGACTCTTTAAATCTTTTAACATACCTTATCTGGATTTTGCAGAAGCTGAGGAAAGAATTGCTACGAAGATGATATGCGATGAGGAAGACACTTTGGTGCAAAGACCACAGTATGATGAATGTCAGCCTTCCTCGTCAAATACTGTCAATTCCCCTGCTGCCTCTACTGAAGAGGAATTCATCAATCCGTTTCATTCTCAACATCAATCAACCATGGATGAGCTATCTTCGAACTTGGAAGATAATCTAAATGTCAGTTCGGTTGCGACTACGAGAATTCACAAAGATCATCCTTTGGAGAACGTGATAGGTGATCTGTCCACCGGTGTACAAACAAGAAAAAGCTTGAATGAGCACACCTGTGTTTACACAAGCATTAAAGACACGGGCATTATCAACGAATGCTTGTACACCTGCTTCATCAGCCAGATTGAACCAAAGAACTATCAAATGGCTCTTAAGGACAGCTCGTAGGTCGAAGCCATGCAAGAAGAGTTAGCTCAGTTTAAGAAAATGGAAGTATGGAATCTGGTTGAAAAACCGAAGAATGTGCATGCGATAGGCACTAAATGGGTCTTCAAATGTAAGAGAGATGAGAAAGGGGTTGTTATCCGGAATAAGGCGAGGCTGGTTGTTAAAGGCTTTAATCAACAAGAGGGGATTGATTACAATGAAGTATTTGCTCCTGTGGCAAGATTGGAAGCCATTCGGCTGTTTTTGGCATTTGCTGCTCATAAGGAGATGAAAGTTTTTCAGTTGGATGTGAAGAGCGCGTTCCTAAACGGTAAAGTCGACGAGGTTGTGTATGTTGAGCAACCTCCAGGTTTTCCTGACCCTGACTTTCCCGATCACGTGTACAAGCTAAGTAAAGCGCTGTATGGACTACATCAGGCACCTCGTGCCTGGTACTCAACGTTATCCGATTACTTGCTTGAGAATGAGTTTGAAAGAGGTAAGATTGATAGCACGTTGTTCTTCAAGAGAAAAGGAAGCGACTTCCTACTGGTGCAAGTCTACGTGGACGACATTATCTTTGCTGCATCAAAGGTCGCCATGTGTCAGGAGTTTGAGGCCGTCATGAAGAAGAGATTTGAAATGAGTGCTATGGGTGAACTAACTTTCTTTTTAGGATTGCAGGTTGATCAGAAGAAAGACGGGATGTTCATTCATCAGACGAAGTATGTCCATGATGTTCTCAAACGCTTCAAGATGGAGGACAGCACTCCATATGATACTCCAGTCTGCGTCAATCACAAATTGGGTGCTGATTCAGACAACGATGCAGACGTGGACCCAACCCAATATCGGGCTATTATAGGTTCTTTAATGTACTTAACTGCTTCTAGGCCTGATATAATGTTTGTTGTTTGTCTTTGTGCACGCTTTCAGGCAAACCCAAAAGAATCTCATTTGAAGGGTGCGAAGAGGATACTGCGTTATCTCAAGGGCAAACCGAAGCTGGGGTTGTGGTACCCGAGAGGAGGAGACTTGGAGCTAGTCGCTTACACAGATTCTGATTATGGAGGGTGCAATCAGAGTCGAAAGTCTACAACTGGTGGATGTCAGTTTCTTGGTGGCAGATTGGTGTCGTGGCAATGCAAGAAGCAGACTTCGGACGTAATTTCAACCTGTGAAGCAGAATACATGGCAGCATCCGACTGCTGCTCCCAGGTTCTTTGGATTCAACAACAGTTGCGCGACTATGGTCTGAATTTCTCACTTACTCCTATTTGCATTGATAACACAGCTGCTATCTCAGTAACTAACAATCCTGTGAAGCACAGTAAAACTAAACATATTGACATACGTCATTATTTTATACGGGATTGTGCTGAGAAGAAGCTGATTGAGCTCGAAAAGGTTGATACGTTAGATAATTTCGCTAACTTATTCACGAAAGCGTTTGACAAAACTAGATTTCAAAACCTTGTTGAGCTGAATGGGATGATCAATCCCGAGTAACCATGCTATGTGTGTTTGATTAAAAAAAAAAAGAACCGTCACTATCGCTTAGAACTATGTCAGTTGCCTCAGTTTGAAGGACATGTCTTAGGATATGTTTGGTCCTTATTTCTACTTGTAGAATATGAGAATAGTCATTAACCAGATGACTGAAAGTGACCGGGGCGGTTTATGATGAGTTTTCATTCTTTCGCTGAAAATTAGTCGATCATACTTAGTTAGAAGGACACATACTAGTATGTGGTCGGTCCAGCTGATCCATTGGATCTTCGGGATAGCCGTTAACCTGAAGACTTTGATCTGGTCGGGGCGATAGAAGTTAAAATTTTCTTTTAGGGAGATGAAATTATTTTTCAAGTCTACTACTTCGTAAGAAGTTACTTTACTATGTTTAACAGAAAATTGATCCAACCTTGGAAAGTGATAGATATACTGATTCTGTGTGCTTAACTAGTGAAGTTATTAGGCTTAAAAGTCTTTAGAACAGTCATTGTATGTCATGGTAGCTTTTTATGGTGCGTAAAAGTAGAAGTGATACTAACTAAATCTACTCGATTTTATGTGGAAACTCCTTAAGAGTTGTGCATGTCTTCATACATATCTTTCCGAATGATAGGCAGAAAATCGATTACCCAGTCATACACGAGCCCGTGAGTGTTCTGATTCCCGTGAAGATAGAGTGTCAAGACGCTGCAGTGATCCAGATTCGGGACTTGCAATTATTTTCTTCTTGAAATTGTGTATATACATGTTAAAAAAAAAAAAAATTTCTAGAGTTCATAATGATAATGATTATCAATCAAGACACAAGAAGGTGAACGGGAAACAGAGTCTAAGATCGAAGACTAATTACTACTTAATCAGACACTACGGGTTGAGGTCAATTCGGGGTGACTTGGGGAAAATCAAATACGCCTTGAGAATAGATAGGAGGCATCATAATCTCTGAGTTGTTGCCCACTTAAGTTTTGAGCTTAATTGAACCTAACTCGTATCACAGAAACGATGAAAACCATTTTAAGTATATTACCTGCTTACAACCTGTTTCTTTATGTCATAATACAGCTGAACACGGATCTGTGTGACAGTCACGAAATTAGTATGATTCCTGTTTGAATCTTTACCAAAACATGGTAGTCCCTGTCGAGACTGAAATTTGATCCCGTGTACTTTAATTTTTCAAATTTTTGTTACTTTTGTAATTGTTGATTTTATACCTGGTTACTTGGTCTTGATCGTTTCATTTAACACTTTAAAGGATGTTTTAAAACCTAATTGCAAATTGTTCAAATTATGGGGTTTGTTTTGAAAAATTTTAATATCAGCGAAGTTCTGCATAACTTCGCCTGATAGGCGAAGTTATCCACAACTTCGCCGGTACATCTGCGGCCCTATATAAAGAAGTTTTAAAGTCAAACAGTATCATTATTTCAAATTCACAGCAAACTTATCTTTCTAAACCTAGGCGAACTTATCGATCATAATCCATCGATCTTCTGTGTTCATTCTTTTCCGATTCTAATCCGATTATAGGTGTGTAGGGTTCTAATATCATTGTTTTTGAGGTTAATCATCGGTCGTTTCGACTCGATTATTGACCTCGTCTTTCGACCATTATCACCTGATTTTCATACTTACTTTCACGTGATAGTAAACATATTAATCGTCCAAATCGACTCAAAATCAAGTGTTAACTGGCCGAAATCTTCAAAATTGTCCAAATCGATTCGATTCAACAGCCTTCACTGTCGCCCTTTCGAATTCGGCGAAGTTACAGTTTAGGCGAAGTTATCCTTAACTTCGCCTAAGGTCTAACTTCG